>NW_027187324.1:1276660-1295999 GCF_028583685.1 Petaurus breviceps papuanus
TGTGTGTGTGTGTGTGTGTGTGTGTGTGTGTGTGTGTGTGTGTGTGTGTGTTTCAGAAGGCAGTACTTTAGTGGAGACTTGAAGGTATCAGTGAAAAATAGAATGTGGAGATGAGGAAGGAGAGAGTTCCAGGTATGGAGGATGGTCAGTGAAAATGCTAAGGGATAGAGTATAGTGTTCATAGAGTAGCCAGGAAGCTGGTGTCACTGGATTGAAAAGTATGTGAAAGGGAGTAGGGTACAAGATAACTGGAGATGTAGGGAGATTCCAGGTTATGGAGGGCTTTAAAATTCAAACATAGGATTTTATAGTTTATTCTAGAGGTAATTTGTATTAATCTATCATTCAAAATTAGTTGAAAAAAAGGGGAAAGAGATAACAATAGGAATTATATGTAACTCCAGTCCCCAAACTCATTGGGATGGACTGTCTTGTCATTGGTAGAAATGAATATCCTGACCTGTGAGAAAGAAGAGATAGATTTGGTAAGAGCAAGATTGAACTATCATTAGTGTTAGTTGGAGGAAAAAAAAAAGATGAATGAGATGACAATAGAAATTATTTGATAGATTATAATTTTAGTTCATCTTTCAGAACCACAATCCTCAATAGATTGTTTTTCTGATTAGGAATGACATTATAATATAGGAGGATGAAAATGACTCAGTAGAATATTCCATCCTTCAATAACTTTATTCACTTAGCTGAGCCCGTGTTGCAACTGCCTGACCTGTGGGACAATGAAATGGACAAAATATTTTCCATTCAATTAAACAAACATATTTACCTCAAAATAAGTGCAAGGCAACTTGCTAGGGGGATGGAAATGCTGACACCAACAAAACAGCCTTTGCCCTTAACAAACGTACATCTTCCTGGTATGTAAGATCTCTATATAAACATATATAGTACAATAAAAATAGAAGAAAAAGAGGATAATTGGTGCAGTGGAAACAGCAAAGATTTGGAGTCAGAGGACATTGGATGGAATTCTGTTTTTACTGTTTTACTACCTGTGTGAGTTGGGGCAAGTAATTTCATGGAATCATGGATTTGGAGCTGGAGGAGATCTTCAAGGCGATTGAGTCCAATGTCCTCATTTCACAGAGGCAGAAACTGAAGTTGTGATAGTTTAGGTGTTTGCCCAGGGTCAAACAGCTACTATGTCTGGGGCCAGGTTCCACATAGATCTCTCCAATTCTAGATCCAGGACTCTAGCTCTGGTGTCTCCTAGCTTAATCTTGTTAAGTCTCATATTCGTCATCTGTAAAATTGGCAGAAAAATATTTTAATTTCCTACCGGTTCTAAATCAACAAACCTATGCTCATTGATCCTTTGAACCAGTGGGAATAGGGAAGACTTTCTGGCATCTGATCTGAGCCTAGAAGGAAGACAAGAATTCTGAGAGGCAGAGATGGGGAGGAGGTACATTTTGGGTCTATTGGATGAGTTTTTGAGAATTAACAGAGGCAAGAAGATAGAGTGTCAATTTCATGAAATAGCTAGGAGCTTCATTTGTCTGGATAATGAAATTTAAGAAAAACAATAGTGTCAGGTCTGGAAAGGTAAGTAGGAACCAGCTGTAACAGTTTAAGGAGTTTGATTTTTTTTATTTTATAGCTATGAGAAGGTGCTGAAAATTTTTGAGCAGGAAAATGATATGACAGCAATTTAGGAAGATTATTTTGGCAACTACATGGAGGGGAGATGGATTAGAGAGGGCAGAGAATAGAAGCAGGTAAACCAATTATAGAAAAAAGCTACTATGGTAATCCCAGGTATTAGCTGATGAGCACCTGAACAGGGAGAGGAGGGGTGGCTAAGAGATTGAAGAACAGGAAAGAAAGTCAAGTGATAGAGTGTAATGGTTGATGTTCTTTTTATACTATCATATTTTCATTTAATGAAGATAATGGACTAATATATTTGACTGAATGATAATAATTGAAGCATCTAAGTGAACATTAACTAAACTCAAACTATGTGCTAGGAACATAGGATTTAGAATTAAGAAGGATCTTAGAAATCATCTTATTTAAGTCCCTCAAAATATATGTCAGGAAACTGAAGCCTCAAGATACTAAGAATTTTGTTCAAGCATTCAAACATAGGTTTTTGGATTACAAAACCACTGGCACTTCCATTATATGAATGCTACAATCATTGATTTTAATTTTTCCTCATTAAGATAAAATACTTTAATTAATTAATTTATTTATTTATTATGGTATTGTTATCATATCATTTATGTGGGGGAGGGTAGATGCAGGCAGAGAGGAATAATTGGAGGGAAAGGTAAAAAGGGAGATGGAGACAGAGAAATGAATCAAATATTTTAGAGAGGAAACCCCCTATGAAGGATAACATAATTACGAGTTCAGTTTTAGTACTAGAAAAGTATTTTAAGATCGTGAATGAAAAAGCCAACTTCTTTGGAAAGATAGGTTAAATGTTTATCTTCCTAATCTTCCATTCAGTAACTATAGAGCCGTAGATGTAGAAGATACTGCCTTCATCAAGCTTGAAATCTAATTATATGCACAAATAATCCTAATAGATACCATTCTATTAGAAAGAAATTGTAAATTAAATGAGGCTCAGTTAAGATTATTTGCTTCACTATCCCAAGAACTATTGGGATAATTCTATTGGTATTGGCTATCTCAGCTGATAACAACTCTGGTACAGGACAATGAGGAATGAGAACAGGATTTTGATATACCCTGTTCATCTGATCTTATGAAGGAAATAGATTTTAAAATTTTCAGTGTGCACTTATACCTCAAAGTTCAGCAAGCCCTACAAATCAGGACTTGATTAATTGTTTTAGTGATTGCCTAGATTTAAGAAAGTGATAGATAAAAGTTAATAATTCATATTAAACTTAAAATGTCTAATCTGTTTTGGAAAGTCACTTATTGAATGTGTATCAGCACAACCCAGCATGGCGGTGACTAGTATAGTTTCCGGGTGAGACTCCTAACTCAGATGGAGTTGTATAAGACAATCTATCCTTTCCCTTATGCTCACTCCTTATTTTTGTGTACCCGACACCATGCTGATCTTCCCAGCTTTGAAATAAAGTTATGAATATCTTCACAAATCCTATCTTGTTCTTGGACTTGATTCACCTCCAAACTCTGTCGTGACCTGACCTATCCGTCTCTTTGCTCTCTCTGATCTCTGTCCCCAGGGAAGTTTTCTCTTTAGGGTCAAATTAATTGCTTCTAACAAACAGCAGGAGTATGCCCTATTCCTTTAAGGAAGTAGTCTTTAAATTTTTTGAGCTTATATATTAGAAAAAAAAATTGAGCATGCTCTGCTAATATATCATTTACTACTGTAGTAAGAGCATGGAGACTATAAAACATATAACTCAAAAAACAAAATATCAGTAAAATGAATATGATGAGATTAAATAAATATTTAAATTATTTTAAAATTATTTAATTTATTAATGGTACAAAAATATTTTATTCTCACCAAAATATTAGTATGAGTAATGTGATAAAAAATAAGCTTCATTATTTCTGAAATCTTGGTTTAACACTTTGTGATACAATGATTCAAAAGTGTGTTTCTAAGTCTCAGTTATTTCAATATTTGTTTTAAATGTCTGTGGTAGCTGAAAAAGGCACCATAAAAAGCCACGTAGACACAAATGGAAGAAGTACTTCATTGGCTGCACTTACTAAATCATAATCCTCAGTTTTTGGTCCCATCCACCAATTATGACAATGTTTTGATTAAAATGTGCCTGCTATATTTCCATTTTCACTGATGTCAAAGTTGTTTTTGCAAACTAAAAGGCAGGTGCTGCATTTTTATATTTTTAACAAATGGGTTCAAAATCCATGGAAACTCATTTGGATGATTTTTTAACAGGTTATAAAATTCTGTTTCTAGGGTATTTAAATGTGCAGATGGGAAGTTTTTAAAAGGAAATAATGCTTATATCAGTAACAAAAGCTGAGATTTAGATAGGGAGATGTTGCAAAGGATAGAGCATTAGACATGAATGCTAGAAGCTTCAAGTTTAGATCCTACCTTAAGTATGTCATAGTTGCATGACCCTAAGAAAGTCTTTTAATCATTCTTTCTTTTAAGGTCCTTTATCTATAAAATGGAGTTAATAGCTCCTACTTCAAAGGGGGGTGATATTGAGAGAATCAATCGCAATAGCAGATTCAAAGGATTTTCCAAACTTTTAATGAACTATATAGATACTATTATTATTTAAATCTTTTCTATTATGATGACTTCATCCTATCATTAATTCTCACATATGGTGAGGTATGTTATTAACAGTAATAAATTTAACACTAGTCATTTCAGAACTTTTTTGGACAACTTCTTGTCAGATCTTTTAAAATCAACATTGTTTTTTCCTTTGTAGTGCCCCTGATGAAAAACTTACACAATCAATATAAGAGGAGTGTCTACTGAGACTTCCTTGTTGTTCCCTTGTTCTTTCATTTTTCTATTGCTATTCTTAAAATCCTGCATGTTGTGAAACTATTTTATTTCTTCCCTGTTCCTGGTCTATCTACCTACCTTGCTTTCTGTACTACTAGGCTGTACCCTGAAAGTTTGGGATTTTTTCTTCATCTTTGGTATTTCTGCTCTAATCTCTACTGCCCTGACTGGTTACTATTATACCTGACCCATTATTTCTTGCAAGTTTCAGCAATACTTAACTAACTCCCCATCCCCTGTTATCTTCTCCCTAGCATAATATCATCTCCATGCCACCCTCCTCCTGCTCTAGAACCATGACAAAATTAATTCTGCCATTGCTCCAGAAAAGAGTGTCAGTCTTCTACCCAATAGGCCCATTCCCAATTCTTGTATTTTTTTAAGATCAAAATACCATCTCCTGGTTACCAAACCCTTATATTTGCAGTCTCCTATTATTAAAAAGTAAACTCCTTAAAGAAAGGGAATGTTTTTGTTGTTGTTCTCATCATTCCAGAACTTAGCACAGTGTTTGGCACAGAGGAATCATTTAAGAAATTCTTCATGAAGTCATTCATTTTTCCCTCAGGCTTCTTCCTTTAACATACATGACTGACTTACAAACCAAGTGTGGATGTCATTGTCAATCTAAACGTTAATTATTAGAAAGCTTAATTCATGTCTTATTTTTATATCATTATTCTTATTTTTAAAAATAAGAATAATGCCAATGGATCATCTTGTATATTCTTGGGAAAGCATATATACCTTGTTAATTTAAAGAATCTGAGAAAAAAAGAAGTACTATAGAAGCTGTTTTACAAATTCTATTTTTATAGGACTTCTCATGAAAAAAAATGTTTTTAGTTTCACATTTATTGGGGTTGTGTACTGTCTATTAATTCCATGAAATCATTCTGCCACTGGAGATCAGGGTTATGGATAATATGTATAATTTAACACTTATTATTGTCATCATATTAATTGACGGGGTTGTTTCTGGAGACATAATCACTTGGTAAAGGCCACACAGAATTAATTTGTTTTGTTTAGGAAAGAGTTTTAAAGCAGAGAAGAATCTGTCCTTTATCTGAATATTGGACAAGACTGAAAAGTTAATCACAGATTGAGATCAGTGATGATCTCTCAAGGTTTTCTCTTTGTAGAAAAATGTATGATTTCTGCAAGGGTGTCTAGAGGATGAAAGGCCTTTCAAAATTGATTTGGTTTACTAGATATCTCTCAATGTCAATAGTCTGAAACCCAAAGCAAACTCATTCTTTGAGAAAATTCTATGCTTGCTCTGGATATATGCCATAGGTCAAAAAGCAAAGCATGATACAGTTGAAATCCTATTATAATATATATTTCTACATAAGAATAACCTTTTCAAAACCCAAGTGATGACACTCTCATATCAAGAGCAATAAACAACAAAATTAATGCTATATGAAACTAACCAGTTTGTATAGTCATTTAGAATGTTTTTGTAAACAAATGTAATTTATTTATTTTTCTTTTTTTTTTTTTTTAAAGCAATCGGGGTTAAGTAACTTGCTCAAGGTTACCCGGCCAGTTATTTCTGGGTGTGGTGCTGAGTATCAGAGGCCAGATTTGATCCCCAGGTCATCCCAACACTGGACCTGGTGCTCTTACTGTGCTACCTGGCCACCCCTAAGCAACTGGGGCTAAGTAACTTGCTCAAGGTTACACGGCCAGGTGTTTCTGGGTGGGTGCTAAGTATCTGAGCCCAGATTCAATCTCCAGGTCATCCTGACACTGGAGCCGGTGCTGTTACTATGCTACCTGGCCGCCCAACAAGTGTAATTTATTAAAGCATTAAGGTATCATTGTCTATCTTTTTCATGTCTTCTCAATAATAAAAAAAATGTCTGCACAAACACTTTTTACTTGCTATCCTAATAAAAGAATGTAGGGTTTTTTTTTTTATCACAGTTTTTGGTTAATGCAATGAGAACTGGCACAGGGAAATTAGGAAACCTAGATTTTATTTGCAGCCATACTATTTGTTTTCTCTGTGATCTTGGACAAAGTCAATTGTATAAAAATTAAGGGATTTCACTAGATAACTCCAATATCTTTTATTGCTTTTAGTGTCTATATTTCTGTGCCTAATTATTGTACTGTTGTTTTATGCCCATCATTTGTGGAATGAATTCAGAGTCCATTAATAACAAATCTGTTTTCCCATTGGAATATTGTCATTTTAGGACACTTTGATTTTGTGATGGATACATGATTTTGATCTAAATATTAGCTGTCCTCTTATCAGTCTCAATTCCACCTTATTTTCTCATTCTGTGTGCTCAAAAGAACTCTATAGAAGACTACAAAATGTTAAAGGCCTTCCTCTCATCTTCTCATATTATCCTTCTGTTGTCTCTCATTCTTTTTTTTTATTTGCTTTTTGGAGGGCAATTGGTGTTAAGTGACTTGCCCAAGGTCACGTGGCCAGTTTTTGTGTTAAGTGTCTGAGGCCAGATTTGAACTCCGTGAGTCCTGACTCCAGGGCCAGTGCTCTATTCACTGAGCCACCTAGCCACCCTGTTGTCTCTAATTCTTTTTTCTGACCCACCTTTGTTTCTGGCCATACTTATCCTTGATACCGTCTTTTATGTTACTTTTACAAGCAAATAACACTTGGTAATCTGTTCCTGCCTGTTGATACATTCCACAGATCTTTCAGTTGCTTTCTGAGTTATTTTTGTTCATTGAATTTTGTCATCTGATTTAATTTTGATTCTTACAACATTATGGTGTCCCATGATGCATACTGATGTAGTCTAAATGTGAAAATGTTGGTGCTAAAGCAATGGGCTTTTGAGGTAGAGTATTTTGGGTCTTTTCAAAATTAACCAATATTATATAGACTGATCTGTCAATTTTGGTTCCAACTAATTATTTATCTTCTGAGTATTTCCAAAACATATAGAACATATTGATAAACACACATAACAGATCACCTAACCAGTCACATGTCATAATCTAAACCACCTAGAATTTTCATCAAATTTATCCTTTAAAGATAGTTGCTTAGACCTAACTCTTTGACATTGCTCTAGATTGAGCTTAACAATTTTGAGGTGCTTTAAGGCTAGGGTCATATTGTTATAATGTCATCCTACAATGGTAACATTTGAATTATTTCGTCCACAATAAGAGGATTCTTTGATAAATCCATTTGTTTGGATTTTGCATAGCACATCTGTTATTACACTAAATAGGATAGATCTCTATTCTAAATTCTGTTCTTATGTCTAAATACAAGATGTCCATCCTTAACAATCCTGTTTAATAACTATTTCTCTGTAGTCATATCTAACATACAGTCTCCTAGACTGTAAACTCCCCAATAGTAGAAAGTGTCTTCTCTAAGTTATATATTTACCTTAATGCCACTAGGGCATGACATAAAATTTGTATGTAATAAATGTGTTTAATATTATTGCACTATACATGCAAAATCCTTTGAGTTTATAAATTTATTCATTTCCCTACCTAATACTATAAAAGTGGTCAAAGACTACAACATTGGAAGAGGAAATTAGAGATTTGGTTTAAGATCTAGCTGTCAGATAATCTTGAAACTGATTTGTCACTGAAATCAAAAGGCAGACAACAAACATATGCACAAGGGAACAGATCTACAAGTACTTTTATAGTCCTTTATTCTCTTTGGCCATGATAACAGTAATAGATACCAATAATATCACCTGAGAAAATAAAGTCAGGAAGAATGACTTAATTTTTCCAACTGCAATGAAAAGAAATCCATGATAAAAGCACCACAATTTTAAAAGTCTTAGTAATCAATTTTCAAGCTGTATGTAAAAGGTGAAGATTCTAAAAGAACTGAACAGATTATAGATGATCCTTTTAACTGCTGCCCCCCACAACAAAAAAAGAAAGAATATCTTTGAGAAGATATCATCGTCTGGTGGCTAATAAGCTTCTTTCTAAATCTAAGAGTTTAGGCATGCATTTAATAATAGCATGAGGAAGGAACAGGCAGATTTTCATGATTTCTGATAGCAACTCATGACTGTAGTTATGCAATTGACTAAGTGGTATACTAAATATTAAATTCTTTTTGCATCTATTTTATGGATGCTTTTAAAAGCATTTGATAAATTAGGAAATTTACATTATCAGGAATTCATATCACCACCTCTATTTAATAATTCCTCATCTCTAAATCCAATAAAAGCACATTTCCTTCAAGACTTATTTTTTAAGGCAATATGGAGTAACAGAAAATTCTCTTAAGTGAACATATTTTTTCCAGCAAATCATCTAAAACTTGAACTACAAATCCACAGAGTATCACTGAACTTCCTTTGCCCCTTTGTAAAATAGGGTTGATTATTTGCACTAACTGCCCCACATGACTGCTGTGAAGAGAAAACTAAATAGTGTCTATTAACTTTTTTTAGGGCTGTTATGGAGTCAGGTGGAAAGCTGGTTGTTAAATTATAAGTTTGAACATTTATACTTCAAAAATTGGCAAATGCTACAATTCATGCTATTGTTTTGTTGACTTTGGAAAATGATGGTGAAATAATAATAATGCAAATTAAACTTAAATGTGCACTCTGAGTAGGTTCCCAATCTTGCCCTTCCTTGTGTTGGTGGTTAAACATTTACAATGCTGCTTTTTAATTATACACCTCTATGTATGTATAAGTCATTTCCTGGAGCCAAGTCTACATGTCATTTTCCAAACCATAGCAGAAAGCCCTCACCATAGAAGTCATTCATACAACCATTGTCCTTGCTGAGTGACATCACCATGTGTTGGATCATGTACTTTCTTAAAAAATAAATCTAGAAAATATATCCCAAGGGGTAAGTTTCTCTCATTCTCAGGAACCTTGGGAAATGGATTTTCCACATTTCTTCTACATGAGAATGTAAACTGTTTTCATAATTATATCTGCCATATTTTTTTCTAAATACTTCCATACTTTTCTAAAAACTTCATCAACAATTTTGTTAGGATCCATAGCTTTATGAAGAGTTTGCAAATAGCTCTCCATTTGCTATAGTTTTAAGTTGCTGAATGTTATTCATTTATGACAAAGCTTCATTATCTTGCTTTATAATACAAGTACATGATTAATTAATAATTCTCTTGGGAGCTAAAGAGAAGACCCAAACTTGTTAAAAAATTTCAATTTGCTGAACATTATTGTCATCATTTTTAATGACATAATTTACAAAGGCTAATGATACATTTGATAATGCAAGTATGATGATTAAAGGGTAATGGTCACTCCAAAGGTTAATGTTTGTGATTCTACAAATAGAAAGGATTGATATAATGCAATTCATTTTGAGAAGAAAACTCCTCTCCATGGTGATGTGGCCAATTATCTTATTCCAGTCCCAGTAGTCATGTAAACATTTGATCTACAACCATTAAAATGCATTCACAAAAATCTTATGAACTAGGATGTAATAAATCTTTCCATTGAACAAGATTTATAAAGGAATTATTTCTTTGGTGAGGATTTGACACTAAGGTAGGACAGAGGTTGTTTCAAAGACTGATAAGAAGACAAATGGGCCTGACAACAATGTTAAAAAAGTTCCCTGCTAACACTAGGAATTAAGGATAGTGTTATAAGCAAATGTATTTATTCATCCTAAAATACAGGTAGTTATAACTGTTTTACCTTCATTTACTTTTAGAAAGTTTAATAAACTAGAAAAACACATAGAAAAAAACAGGTTTCTTCCCAGACAAAAGGTCAGAAGAGAGAATAACTCTATCTGAGCATTATGAACTTTAATTTATATTGAAGTGTGGTTGAGATAAATTGGAGAGAGATGGACTGCTTGCTCCGGATACAAGAACTGACAATAACAAATGAACAAAATGTACATAGATTTTTGAGTTCTGACTACTCACTAGACATTCAGAGATCAAAGTAAAGAAGTTTATTCACTAGCCACAAAAAGAAGATCATGCATGAAGTGCTTACTATGTATCAGGCACTATGTTCAGTAGTGGAGACAAAAACAAAGCAATGCCTGTTTTCAGTGAAATTACATTCTGACATGGGGGAAACAATATTTATACAGAAAATTAAATACAATATGGTATTGGGATAGGCACCTGTGATGTCATTGGTATAGGAAACTCTCAATCACTTCCCAAAAATTTATTAAGTACGATGTTGCTAAGCCCTAGGAATACAAAGAAAGAAAAAAACAAGAACACATTATAAAGGAAAATAGAACATGTAAAATCTATGCATATTCAAGACATATTGAGTGTAAATGGGAGGTGAAGAAATTTCCTTTTGGGAATGTAGGTCATCAGCTTCTCCCGGGTTCATAGTCTCTTAAGGCACTTAAATGTTACATGACTTACCTAGGGTCACAAGCACTTTGTGTCAGAGGCACAGCTTGAAAACTAGTCTTCTTAATTCTGAAGTCTATCCATTACAGAATTCTATCTCACATTTAAAGTAGATATAAAGTAATTTCAGCAGGTAGAGACAAAGTTTCTAG
Organism: Petaurus breviceps papuanus; assembly: GCF_028583685.1. Taxonomy (NCBI): domain Eukaryota; kingdom Metazoa; phylum Chordata; class Mammalia; order Diprotodontia; family Petauridae; genus Petaurus; species Petaurus breviceps. The sequence continues at coordinate 1,287,654 of NW_027187324.1, forward strand.
GGGATCAGAGCAAGGCTTCCCATGGAAAATGACACCTAAGCTAATAATTGAATGAAGTTATTGTGTTTTCTGATGCAACTAGATCCATTTCAGTTAAACAAAAAAACAAATAAACAAAAAAACACAAATCCCAGCACTTGCTAGGTGCAAGACATGTGGATACAATGGCAAAATTAATAGTTCTGGCATTGAGAGAGCTTAAATTGTCCCAGGGAGCATACAAAATGTACATAGACAATTATATTTTCAATATGCTCAGGAAGGAGAATGCATTAGGAGTGGCTGGGTGGAGAGTAGGAAAGATAAGGACAAAACAAAACTTTGCATAGGAGTTGACACTTATGCTGAACCTTGAATGAAATTGGTGTAGTGTTAATGGAATGTAAGATATTCCCTTCCCATTAATAGAACTCAAGTGGAGCCCATTAAGGGAAGCTTGATTAGAGGAGGCTTGTTTTTCAGGAAGGCCCACATGTTTGTTTGTTTGTTTTTACTTTGTAATTAGGCAGTGGGTCATGAGGGTTGCCTTGTGATGCTCTCTGACCCTGAAGAAGTGTATATATTCTGTATGGTTAGCATTTTGCTTTGGGGCTCACTCATTGGAAGAGTATTCTTGTGATTTGACCAGATGAGACTGTAGGTTGCTGTTAAGGAGTGCCCTGGCTTTGAAAAACCCACCTGTTGGTACTTCTCTCTCTGGTAACTATATGTGTATTGCCCTTGTTCTACAGTTTGATCTATCTGTTGATCTGTGCTAATTTCTCAGACAGTTAGAAACCCTGTCTATTGGTCTTTATTTCTCTGCATGTGTATTCTCTATTTTCTTTGTTTGGATTTTCTCTGAAGTTCAGTGTGAATGATGTTTCCCTGAACTGATGAATGTAATTTAAGACTGTTGACCTCTTGAATGGCTATCTTTCCTAATAAAGCAGATCTAAGAACCTGTGCTAGTAGCCATCCTGGGATGGGTGGGAGAAGATGGCATGGGGTACAACTGGTAGACCAGTTTGTCTGGAATTTTGATTGTACAGAAGAGATTAATGTGAATTGAGAAAAGTAAATGGAAGCCTGTCTGTGGGAGACTTTAAATGAGAAGCCAGTATGTTTGTATTTTATTTTAAAAGTCATAAGAAGTCACTAGAGATTACTGATTGACTGGGTGACACAACTTTGTAAAGAAAAGTTATTTTGTTAGGTTTATGGAGGGTGCAACTTTAAGAATGGAAATAATTTATAAACATACTGCAGCATTCTTTTCAAAAGTTCATATGGCTCTGAACTAGGATTGTGCCATGTGAGTAATAATAACAAAGGATGAATGTTGTCCAAGTACAGTTAACTAAACTCAGAAAATTATTTGATATTTGATTAAGAGACAGTGAGAAATCAAAGATGACCATGAGATTGAAAACTTGTATGACTAGAAAAATGGTAATACCCTTCAAAATAAGGAAGTGCATAGTATAGCCAAGTCTTACAGTGAATACCATTTTAGATATGTTGTGTTTGGAAGATCCATAGGATATCTAGCTGAAATTTCCAATAGGTAGTTAATGATGCAGAACTGTAACACAGAAAAAAAGATAAAATTTGGATATAAAGCTTGGAAATATTTTCCATAAAGATGGTGATAAGGTTATGTGTACATAAAGTCACTGACTCAATTTGGTTTGTTTGTTTCCTTCTCTGGGACCCTATGTACCAAAAGCATTGTATTCTGATTTCAGATTAGTAATTTTATGACCTTGAGAATCTTATTTTACCTTTATTAGAGCCTTGAGGGACACTTATCATTATTGGGCATAACTGAGCATCTGGCAAAGTATATTGAAAAACTGTAATCCAACAGATAGAAGGAGAAGTCAGGCAAAAACAGAATGCCTAGAGAAAGAGAGTTTCAAGGCCAAGAGGGAGATGATAAGGTTAGAGGCTACAGAGAAATCAAGAAGGATGAGCATTGAGAAAAGGACATTAGACCTGGTAATTAAGAGAGTACTGCTAACTTCAGAGAGAGTGGTTTCAGTTGAATGATGAAGTCAGAATGAAGAGAGTTAAGAGAATGAGAGTAAAGAAAGTGGAGATACTAATTGTACATGGCCTTTTCAAAGAGTTAAGCCATCAAATAGAGAAGAAATATAAGAACATAGCTAGCATGGAAGGACAAATAAAGTAGAAATGGGAAAAGGAACAATTAAGTGCCTATATTATGCCACAAAGCTACAATAAATACAGTTTTAAGGATAGGGGACACGTGAAAATATAGTCAGCAGAGAAGAAGTCAATAGAAAGGAAGAGACTGAAGATTAATAAGAGAATAGGAATAAAAGAGGAGAAAATTTATTGGAGAATATGGAATGGGATCATATGTACAAATAGCTTGGCAGGAAGAAGAGCCACCTTTTCAGATGAGACAGAAAGTAAGTAAGAGAGATATCAGGGAAAGAATCTGAATAATGTAAGACTGATCTTAGAGAAGTATTTTTTTCACTGATTTAGAAGGCAAGGTTCTCCCCTTAGAAATTATGTTTTTTGCTGGTATCTTAAAATTAACCTGTAGTACTAGCAGTTGTAACTGAACAAATATTTGTCAGTTGGGAAGGTCAGGCCAAGGTAAAATTCAGTCTATTATATGGAAAGTATAATATACTTCTGAAGATGATTTCATCACTGAATTAACCCTTTTGCTTTATACTCCTTGTAATAGGATCATAAGATTACACATTTAGAACTGTGAAAAGTTAATAGAGGCTGTTGAATCTAACTCATTTTATATACAAAAACACTAAAATAGAATGAGTTACTTCATTGGTGCTGTGTGCCCATTTTCCCAATGCAGATTTCTTCTTTGTTTATGGATTTTTTCCCCAAAGGGCACAGAGGCAGCAAAAGTAGGAAATAATGAGGTTTTGTTTCAGATTCAGTGATACCCTGTCTCCTCAAGGAGCTCACCTTTTTCAATCATCCTTTTCTGCTCCTTAATTTTCAGTCTTTCCTTATCCATTGGCTCTATCCTTATTGTCAAAAATGCCCATATCTCCCCAAACCCCCCCCAAAAAACCCACTTCATTTAATTATACTATTCCCCTCTCATAGTTTAACTATAAAAAAATTTGTCTACACTTGAAATTTGTAGTTTCTCATTTCCCCCTCGTTTCTCATTCCTTGAAATTAGCTTCTAACCTCAACATTCAACTAAAACTACTCCCTCTAAGGTTTTCAAATATAAAAGTGAATGAACTTTTCTTAGTTTCGTATCCTTCTTAAGCCTTCTTCATTTTTGACACTGCTTATCATCTCCAGCACAAACTCTGTGTTTTAGGTTTTTATGACACTGGTCTCTCCTGGTTCTCCATCTCTGCCTTGGTTTCCCTTCTCTTTTCTCTTCACATTTCTTCTCCTGGTAAGAGAGAACGCAGACTACTTGAGGGCACAGAGTATTTCATTTTTGTCATATTTCTAGTGCCTAGAACAGAGAAAGTATTTAATGGTTACTTATTGATAGATTGATCGAAAGTGTCACTCCTCTATACAAGAATTCTTACCTCTATTAAAAAGGAATTCAAAAGCCTCTTTAGAAATTCTTTATTTTGCTTGCCAGTATTACTTCACATTCCTCTCCTTCATATACTTCACATTCTAGCACAAATGGACAATTTGCTCATTCCCGAAATGAAATTCTGTTTTCTATCTCTATGTCTATACACAAACTGCAATTCATGGCTAGAATGCACTCTCTCCTCATTCCCTACTTATTGAAAATTGAATGTTCTTCATAAGACTCAGTTCAAGTTACACATCCTAGATGGAACCTATTTTGATCCCCCTAGTTGTAAATGACCCCCTCCACCAGAAATTATGTTGTATATGCTTTGTATATATTTTATATTTTCTTTTTTTTACATCTTTTTTTTTTGGATTGGGAAAGGTGAGGCAATTGGGGTTAAGTGACTTCCCTCAGGTCACACAGCTAGTTTGTGTCACGCATCTGAGGCCAGATTTGAACTCAGGTCCTCCTGACTCCAGGGCCAGTGCTCTATTCACTATGCCACTGTGCTGCCCCTATTTTATATTTTCTTATCTGTCTCTATGTTGTTTTCTTCAATAGCATGTAGACTTCTTGAGGGCAAGTTATGTTTCATTTTTGTATTTGAATTCCCAGCACCTAATGCAACAATTTACAAGTAGAAAGTGCCTAATAAATGCTTGTTAAATGAATGAGTCAAGGGGAATCTTGATAAAGCTTTGGACAGGACAGTTACAATCACTGGTTTGTCTATTCTATGCTGGAAGCACGTTATGGAACATACAGAGAACAACTTGGAGTGCTCAAGATGAATAAATCAACATGTATCATTGAGCACTTACATATTCCAAGCATTTACAAGGAAGTATAGAGGAGTCAAAAGAATTATGAGACAGTCTCTGGCCTTTAAGGGACTTAAAACCAAGTTGTCAAGATCTTATAGTCAAACTGGATTTCTGTAATGCCAACGTGATACCAATAACACCTGCTATGAATATGTATAAATATTTCTGGGATAGATTCACAAAATATAATAAACTCCCTTCCTCAAAGGCAAAACCAAAGTATTTATTTGAAACATTACTATTAGGATATCAGCAGGTAAGATTTAGCAAGGTGCTCATCACCAACCTAGGGATCGCTGCCATCTCAAACATTCTTTCTCTTAAGCCTCTGCACAGACAAGTTCCCCTACTCAAGTTCCTCCCTCCATTTTGCATCTCTCTTACTCTCTGCTCTACCTCTCCTGCTCTATTTCAGTTATTCCACTGGGCCAGCTCCTCCCACAATATGCCAGCTCTATGTGACTCAAGCTCCATGTGACTTAGGCTGTGTCACTGCTGTGATACACTCTCCTTATCACAGAGCCCAAAGCAGGTCACATAGGCTTATTAATGGGCGGGGAAGATCTTCCTATTCCATTAACATTACAATTACCTACCAACCTCCAACCCCCCCCCCCATCCCCAGTTGTGTTTTCCCCCCACTTCAGTTTGTTGCACTGTATAAAATAGGTACACATGAAACAATAACAAGTCATATGGTCTGGAAATAAAAGCTAAAAGATATGATGCAGTGTACAATACTCTGTTTCAAAAAGGGACTAATGATTGAAGGCTAGAGTAATCAAGGAAGGCTTCAAAGAGAATGTAGAACTTTAGCTTATCCTTAAAAGGTGGGAAGCTTTAAGATGGTTTGAAAGTACTGAGGAGAGAAGGAAAATAGGCAGAAATAAGCATTATGTACTTAAGGGAAATGAGACCAGTCTGACTAAGACTAAAGAATAGTCAGAAATAAGGGCTCTGATTATGGAGGATTTTTAAAAAGCAGGATCCCCTTTTGTAAATGAAGTAAAATTACATTAAAATATTTTTTAACAAAGAAGTAATATAATGAAAGCACTCATTGAGGAAGCTTTGCATGATAGTGGATTGAAGTACAATAATGAGAAATGAGAGTCAGGGATATTGATATAGACATATAGACATAACTTTCAAATTCGTATGTAGTTATATGTTTATGGAAATATACAAATCTTAAATAATAAATCAACCAATTATTAAAATTTTAGTATATGAAATGTCTCAGGTTTAAAAGAAATAAAGGAAGAAAAAAATCATGTTAGTTATTAGAGAAGATAGAACACAGCATAAGGGTTGTTAGACAGGCATAGAAATGCCTATAATTGGAATTAGAATAATATAAATGAATAAAAATAAAATATATATATGTGTATATATATCAGTATTAACACTTTGATGATAGGTGAAACTTAAAGGCAAAAAAGAAGTTACAATTAAATAAGACAATTCACACATTTTCTGGTGATGATCAAAGGGAGGAGGTAGATAGAGTAGTTTTCATATGCTGTGTAAATATGAAAAAATCATTTCATGGTGTATGTGGTCATGTCCTATTGTACTGTTGTAGCGCCAATGCAATATTTATAGTACCCAAGATCACAATAAAGACTGTGACTAGAAGTATCACATGATATTAGAATGCAAAATATACCAGATTCTCCAGATAGAGGATAGAACTGAAGGATTTATTTAGGCACCAGAAAACTGAATCCCAACACTATTCGCTAATTCTATCATAGTACCAAAGATATTCAGAAGCCATAATAATGCTGAGAGCCATGTCATCCTTTAGCCTTCCCACAAATCAATACTAGATCAATATTTACAAATATTCAAATACAAATACAATATTCACAAACCTCTCTATCTACTTAATGATCATCTTCTCTCTCCCCCAACATCTGGCTAGCTCTGAACTAGCTTCCTGTGGGCTCTGCTGCACCCTCCAGCAAATTCCCTCCATCATAGGCTCCATGTGGTTACATTCAGCCTATTAGGATGCAGAGTTTATTTTCAAAGCTGGGAGTACTTCAAACTCCCCTCTAGGTCTATTAAGGGGCAGGGAAGATCTTCAAATTCCCATTCCTGTTACAAGTGTCAATGAGGAATTTAAGCAAAAAGATGAATATGATTAAAGCTTATTTATCAGAATCTATTGCCAGAGATGAAAAGACAGAAAAAAGGATGTACCAGGGATTAGACAAAATTGTCAAAACCTAGTCAATATATACTTCACTAGTTAGCTGTTTCTATTGTTGTATTATCTCCTACACCTCTATACCTCCCAGTCTTTGACTCAGCTTGTTTAATTTATTTACTTCATAGGCATTTCACCTTTGTAATAGTTTTCCAAACTTAACATAAAGCTAGGAATTCTCTTTGTCCTTCTGAAGTCTCCCTGCCACCAAAATTCAGGACTATACATGGTCAATAAATATTTAAATTCTGTGATCTATGATGTTGATGTTTTAAGGTGCATATAATGACCCATACAGGCCTCCTGAGGTTCTTTAAAAATTGCCTATTTTCTTTATCAAATCCTTTGTGAATCTTTCATCTCATAGGTGTCATAGTCTAGCCAGGTATCAAAACACTCTTTGCTCATGTCATTCTAAAAATAACTGTAATTGTTCATAGAGAATGTCCTTGGATAGTGCTACTTGAATGATTGCATTGCCTGGGGCTAAAGTGCTGCCTCTGTTGATAATGGATTTCTATTGGAAGGTGATATCTCACTTCACAACAGTATCCTTATATAGTCTATAATACATTCTACTTTTTTCTGCAAGAAATTTTATGATTTTTTCACTCATTTGGACATACTGTTAAGAAATAGAGGATTTAGGGGCACCTGGGGGTACAGTGAATAGAGCAGCACCCTGGAGTCAGTAGGACCAGAGTTCAAATCAAGCCTCAGACACTTGACACACTTACTAGCTGTGTGACCTTGGGCAAGTCACTTAATCTCAATTGCCCTGCCTTCCATCTTCAAAAAAACAAAACAAAAAGAAATAGAGGATTTAATGACTAATTGTCAAGTGCTATTCCTTTCAAGGCATCAGTTTGGGAATACCTTGAAGTATTGGAGTATGTAATACAAGACAGCAGTGTCATTACACACCTCTCTTAATAACATTTCCAGTATTTGACTATACTCCCCTTCCCCAAAGAACACAACATGGTGTGAAGGACCCTCAAATAGTTGACCTTGGTAAGGGTATCATAACCCTGAGGCTATTTGCCTAAATCAACAGCAGTTCAAAACAAAGAATTTTAAAATCCAGAACACACACACACACACACACACACACATATATCTCCATATTTTGCAACAGTTAAGTGAGTAACTACGGTAGGCTTATTAATAATTTAATACTCTCTTTGGCTCGCATTCTACTGCTCTCACATTCCCCACACCAATTTCATCTGAGTAACTTGAGAGCAATCTTTCTTATTCTATGATATCAGAATCATTACATCTACAAGCAACCAAGGCAACCAAAGATCATCCTGAAAAAATTATTTTTTAAAAAATTGATAGATAAAGATATAAATGGGACTTTGACTCAAGTCCAGTAGGGAATCCTCTACTCAAGCAACTGCAGTGGTTTCTTATTAAGTCTAGAACAAAGCATACATTTCTCTGTTTAGCTTGTAAAACCAGATATAATATCCCAAACTATCTTTCTAGACTCTCCCATCTCCCTGTCTTTTCACTGGTCATTTCCCATGACTGGAATGCACTTCCTCCTTACCTCTCCCTCTTCGTTTATTTAACAGGAAACTCAAGATTTATCCTTAGATAAGTCCCTCCTGAACCCCCTCACCCTGTCCCACACTCACTGCTAATGCTCTTCTTCCCAAAGGAACTCTTATTCAATTAATTCTTTATAGTGATGTTGTGTATATATATATATATATATATATATATATATATATATATATATATATGTATTTGTC
>NW_027187324.1:1296399-1380107 GCF_028583685.1 Petaurus breviceps papuanus
ATTATCTATATGTGTAACCTTAGTGCCTGTACATAAAAAAAGACTTAATAGATATGTGATTAACTTACTGAAACTCACATTATAAATAGGAAAGTTCATAACAAGTATTTGAAGGGTCGAAATTTCTTTGTCAAAATACAGACTTTGTGACTCAGACCCACTGGTATCCAGGTAGTTTATTGAGACTTTCCTGGATTCTGGAAGGTCAGGAATGCTAAAATGTTGGAGTAATAGTCAATACCTCCATCACCAAGGCTACCACTGCTTCTACTCAACACTGTTTTAAGACTCTTTGTGTGTAATCCTTTCCTCCTCCCAGCAGCCCTCACTATCAACCACAAATCTATAATCAGTGTCAACTGTTTCTACTTCCCTTCATCAACCTTCAGCTCATAGAATTCTGGGAAATGTATCTTAGTTTTCTTCTAATCAGCTGATAATTCCTCCTTACAGAAGTGGTCAGGGAAAGAAGTATAGTAAATTTCAAAGTATGCTTGTTACATTTTCATTGAGAAGTTTTAGTGTTTTTAGAAGTCATCTACCAATGACTATTAATTATTTTATGCAAAGTAAAATTCACTAAAATTGGTATGCTTTTAGCACACTTGTAATCTTTCTATGTAAATAATATAGGAGAGAGAATTGGGGTATGTGTAGAAAAACAGCTTTCTTGATTTATTGTGAGCCTTCTTTGAAATTCCCTTAATTGGAACTCTCCAGGTCTTTTGTAAGACAAGAATAAGGTTAAACAGTTGGGTAACACAATATTTCATTATTGATTATATGTAATATAAATTCCCTTTTGCAACTTCAGGATGGAAAGTATTAATAATAATAAAAAAAACTAAGGAAACAAAAAAAAAACCCTTAAAATGATTCTCCCTTACTAACAACAGAAGCAAATAGCAAATATCCCAGTGAAAATTTGTGAACTCTGAAAAAATATACTTGTATTCACTCATCTATTCAATATGTATGTGAAGGTTTACTGTGTATAAATATTGATTGTGGAGGAAAAAAACACTTTCCTATGAATGGGAAGTTATGAGATATATTTTCATTTGAAATAAAACATTTTAATTAATATTTAATAATAACAATTTCAAATTGGATATACTTAGTAAGAAAAAACAAAAGACATAGGCCTTCAAAAAGTTACATCTGATTCTTTCTTGTAGTAAGAAATTGACCCTAGGTTCTTTAAGGCTATGCCAAGGAAATGTAACTGGCGCTTTCCAGCATTCTGGAAAGACTTTATGGGATGATATTGACAACTGATCAAATCTGTTTTCTGACCACAATCTCAACTAAATATAGAGAAGCTTGTCAATACTTGTTTGCCCACTTTATTAGAGACTCTCTTCAACAACTGGAAGGAAGATTGTCCATGTTGTAGAAATTTGAAAATGAGGAAGAGACTTAATGAGTTTCTCTTATCCATAATAATCTTTTCATTTAGTGTCAAATATCTCCGCAAATGAATGTTTATGTGCTAACCATTAATCCTTACTACTAATGGGAAAAGGAAACCTACCCATGAGACTTACATGTCCTAAGGATCTCTTAAAGTGTATTATTTACTGTCAACTAATGACAGGGATAGTGTTCTCTTAGCCCCCAAATATGTGTACAGATTAGGTCAATAGTATGGTAGTCACCCAGATTGTGATGGTGTGACATCTCCAAAAACATTTTTCCACCTTCCTCTCTCTTTCTATAGGAAAAGCTCCATCTCTGATATTGACTGAGTATTGGCTGTGGGAACTCCCTTGAACCTTCCCACTTCATCTGGCCTTCCCCAGAGGCCAAAAACCTTCCATTATCAATATGACTGAATCTCAGTTACCCTTAACATAGCCTAGCCCTCCATTGTCTGTTATTTCCAGGTAGCCTTCAGCTACCTCCCACCCTTGATCCTATCAAAATATCTATGACCAAATCTGTTGCCCTTAAACTAGCCTAGCCCTCCATTGTCTGTTACCTCTTGCTGCTTACCACCCTTGATCTCATCAAAATCTCATTCTTTTGTTTCATGGACTCTGACCTTGGTTACATCAAGATCCTCCCTAGACTCCTCCCGGAGATCCTCCCTGGCCCCTCCTCACATCACCCCAGATTCCTCCCACAGTCTTTCTGTATGTAAGATCCATCTTACCTCCATAAAGGTGCTCAGATTGAATCTAACTCAGACTCAGTCTGTCAAATTGTTCTCACCTGCTTGTCAATATAAGCAATACAAATGCTTAGGCTCCTTAAGAATCTATCTATTATGGCATATCTTTAATAAAATTTGTTTTCTTTGACTGAGAGAAGGCTTGAGTTGAATTCATTTGGATAATAACTGATAGAGACCAAGATATTACCTGTTATCTCTTCTTATAACTCTATGTTTTAGGGTTTTTGTGCACAGTAATAGTTGTGGGTTAGGTAATAGGAGTATGTGCCTGGCATGGCACCAGATTTCTCAAAACCAAATTATTTCCAATCATTGATATCAAGTGATATGAGACTATCTGGACCGAAATGGACAGCTTATCCATGAGCTCATATTGGGCAAAATTTAAAGAACTCCATCTAAGCAAAGTCATCCTGAGGGCATTTAAGAAAGAAAATGAGAGCATGACAACAAACAAGAAAAATAGAAAAGGTCTATAAAATATTTTATATCAGATTGTTTTCACCATTGTTGAAAATTAAAACTACTCACTAGTATTCTAATATCATATTACAATATAGGTGTATTTACAGAAAAGGCAAGAAATAATACCAAAGTGAAGAAAGATGGGAAAGCAGCTGGATTAGATCAAGCATATGTAGAAAAGAAAACAACACTGGAAGTAACAAAATTATGACAACATCAAGAACTAATTTATAAGATACTGAAGGAGAGAGATTAAAAAGGCATTGTAAATAATTTTCACCTTGCTGATACAAGAGAAAGAACTTTCTAGAACATAGACAGTGCTTCCAACTGTTGAAGTGAGTCTCTAATGAATTGGGCAAACAATTGGTAAAAAGTTATTTTTATTTAGCTGATTGTGTTGTCAGACAACAAACCTGTTCAGTTGCCAGTACCATCTATAAAGCCTTTCCACAATGTTGGAAATTGCCAGAGTTACATTCCATTGGCATAGACTTCAAGAACCTAAGGTCACCTTCTTACTACAAGGGAGAATGAAAGTAGGACTTTTGGAAGACCTATGTCTCTTTTGTTTTTTCCTTATAAAATATGAGAAAGATAGAGAGAAAGAGAGAGCGAGACAGAGACAGAGAAACACATACCCACAGGGAGAAAGAGAACATCAACTACTTATTTTCCCATTTCCCCATATACATAAAGTGTTATGAGAATAATCCTCAGTTACCTTGTGGGCATTCTCAATATAGGCATTAGGAGGCCACATACAAAATTTCACAAATGATATTCCACAGAGTCCTATATCATTAAATAATAGAGTGAATTGTATAAAGTTCATATGAGGCATAGTGAACCGAGAGCTGGCCTCAGTGTCAGGAAGACTTGTATCCATGCTCTGCCTCTGACAAATACAGATTGTGTCACCCTAGGCAACTCATTTATCCTCTGGTTACCACTTTATGGCTGTACATTGTAGATCAGCCTTTGTTCAGCATTGATGAAAAGTGCTTCTTTTTTGGAAATTCTCTATGCCAATAAAATCACAGGCCTAGTCTAAAGTGTAGAGAGTACAGGATGCCACTATGCTGACTTTTTTTCTGATTAATAAAAACGCATTCAAATCAGTAGAGTAAAACTGTCATCTTAAAGGCTAGCTTACTAAAAGTTGTGTCCCTTGTATACATGAAAATGATTTGTTTCTATAAAAGCAGATTCCAAGTAGAAGTGGGGATGGATCCCTATACATGATGCACTTGTTCATAATGCTTGTGTTTGTCGATGACATTTTCTACTTTGTTGGTCAGAACATTTGAGAGCTTCCTAGAATAGATGCATAATTACCACAAAGAGCTTTGCCTAGCAATCTAGATATGAAAAAAAAAAGTGATTGAATAATGTTTGCTCTCTAGATTATTACATGTAGCTAGAAAATAGCCACAGCTTGGAAACAGAATAATGGGTTAGGCATTGAATTAAATAGGAGGAGAGTGGGTTTTGGAAAGTTGGAAATTTGTTTTAATCTTTGCCCAGAAACAAAGGCCCATCTTTTATATATCAATATAAGTATAAATAATAGATAAATGTTATTTGGCCAAAAGTCATGGAATCATATAATATACATATAATTAAAAATGAATATCATTAATATGCCAAGGAAAATGCACATAGTAGATGTGAAAAGGGTATGAAACATAAACAAAATAATGAATTCTGAATAAAGAAAGTAAGAGGCAGTTATCTGGAGGAGTAGATAGAGGTCTGTACCTGCAGTTTGGAAAACCTGAGCTTAAATATAGCCTCTGATGTTTACTGTCGATATGACCCTGATCAAGTCACTTAATCTCTGTCTGCCTCAATTTCCTCATCTATAAAATAGAGATGAAGATAGTCCCAGCTCCCCATGGTTATTACAAGGTTCAAATGAAATAAACTTGTAAAGTGTTTTGTAAACTATAAAGAGCTACATAAGATATAAGCCATTACCATTAAATGTGGCATCAAAGAAATATATGATCAAAAAGATCATATGGCTAATCAAATGGGAAAAAAGATGTAGTTTTATTTTCCCCAATATAAGATATTTGCAATGTGAGATGAAAACAAGTAATGCCTCCAATGTGGTGGTTGTGGAACACCTATGGAAATTAATGGGAAGATCTGAGCAAGAATCCCACACTTTGATAGGCATAGGTAATTTGTGTTTTGCATTGCTAGAGTTAATATTCACATAAATGAGCTAACAGAGCCATTAGAGTATTAAATGACTAAATTGTACTTGAACATGTATACATCTACATAATTAAGATTAGTTTGCGGAAATAAATTGAAGATGATGATGATGATGATGATGATGATGATGATCTATTTCTTGGTCAGTTGTTTTTTCTGGTGAATTTCACATTTCCTTATTTTTTTCATTCTTGGTTTCATTGTTTCTTGATGTCTTGTGGAGTTATTAGCCTCCACTTGCCTACTTCTAATTTTTAAGATATTATTTTCTTCAGTGACCTTTTATACCTTATTTTCCCTTTGGGCTATTGTTTTTAATGAGTTTTTCTCTTCAGTGAATTTTTGTATACCTTTGCAATTTGTCCAAATCTTTTTTTAAGGTGTTATTATAATTTTTGTGTGTGCTGTAATGTATGTTTTAATGCAGAGTGAGTCTTGACAGTGATACACGAGAAATTCTTATTTTTGACACTCACCAAAATATAGTCACTTGAAAAACCTGCTTTTTTGTGACAAAGTAAGGAAGACTTGGTCATATTGAAATCACCAAGAACTAGAGAGAAATACTATCACAAACTCTAAGACATATTACAGCCATAAAAACTTTTTCCCAGTCCTTATTGGAATATTGCACAGTGCGGCTGCTACTTGACAAATAAATCAGTGTAGCATATAAATAAGAGCAAAGTCAGCCAACCAATGAGAGAGAGAGAAAGGAATGAAGCAGTGGGGGTGTGGGAAGGGAAAGCCAGTGAGAGAGATATATGAAGGGTAGAGAGAGAGGAAGAGGGAGAGAGAATCACAAGTCTACAAAGTGTTACATAGGTAAAACAGTTAAAATTCAATAATCAAGTCTACATCATTGGGATTATTCAAACAATTTCTTCCTACACCTTGAAGTATGATTTAACTTTTACCTAACAAAAGTCAAGTTAAAATTAGCAGTAGAAATTTAAAACACGAAAATGAAAAGATTTAGCTGATACAGTAGCATATCTAATCAAACACCTTGAAAGATAAAAGTTGATCAGGCATTTTTATAAAAATAAAAAAGTATGCAATTTTGCAGTAACATACTGTTTTATTTTAAAAGTCATTAAAACCAACAAAGAAAATGTTTATAACTGGTTTAAAGAAGGGCAATATTTTTCCAGAAGTTGTTAAGGAAATCAATTTGTTTAATTTAGATGAAAGAATTTCCCAAGAAATTTGCATTCCTTCTAAATGCAAAGCATTTCTATGATTACAATCCATAAAGAGTAGCATACTTAACTGGCAGATATCTGTAACAAATGTCACAGTATTATAAGACAATAAGGTGTAATTTTCTTCAGTATTTTCTTTTGTACATCATTTACCAAGAGGTTAATTTCCTTTTCAAAATCTTTTTTGCTTCACTCTAATTTATTTCCCCAGTTTTTCCTCTACCACTCTTCTATTTTTCTTTAACTCTTACAGGAATTCTTGTTGGTTTTCTGTCCAATTAGAATTTCTCTTTGTGTCTTTGGTTATGACTGTTTTCATATTGTTTTCTTCTTCTGAGTTTGTGTCTTGGTCTTCAATGCCACGTTAGTAGCTTTTTGTGATCAAGTTCTTTTATTCTTGTTTGTTTGTTCATTTTTTCTAGCCTATTTCTTGAATTTGTATTTTATGTTAAATATGAGCTTTGTTCACCTAGGGGTAGGCAAGCACTCTCTTAAGCCTCAGACTTTTTTGTGCTGTTATTTTCAGAGCTAGTTCTGGGGGCATCAAGTTTTAGGGGCTTCCAAGGTGTGTATCCCATAGAAAGGTGTGGTTAGTGCTCCCCTAGTGTCTGCTTTGGTCTTTCCCCAGGAAGCAGCCCTGCTCCCCTGCAGCCATGAGTGCTATCCATCTTCTTGGCCCTGGAGCTGTGACAAGGCCCTCTGCTTTTTTTAGAGGAACAAGCACTAGCATTCCTCTTGGTCCTGGAACTCTGACCAGGTCCCTATTCCCTTGTGACCAAGTCCAGCACTCTCTTCCAACAGGGCCCTGTGACCCAGAAATTCATACAGGCAATAGAGTGGCTAATTAGTGCCAGCTACACCTAGTGTCAGCAAAGAATTCATTGTAATCTGTTTTTGTTATTGTTGTAAATACTATTTTATTTTTTTTCCAATTACATGTAGTGATAATTTTCAACATTAATTTTATAAGATTTAGAGTTTCAAGTTGTTTGTCCATTCTTCACTCTTATACCCTTTTGCAAGATAGCAAGAAATCAGATTCAGGTTATACATGTACAATAATGTAAACATTTTCCCACATTAGTGAAAGAAGAAGTAGAACAAAAGGAAAAAGCATATGTGTGTAAATATATATGAAAACATACACAAATATATACACACACATATACATACATATATGTACATACATGTCTCACTTTATTGACTCATTTTCATCACCCAGATATTTTGGTACCTTCATTACCTGACACAGCTCTTGTCTTATTGTATCCACTTCTGCTTATTGTATCAACTTCTTCTTACAAGCACATTTTTCACAAAGCTCAAAAAGAAACAACTTTCTTAATGTTTCTCCCCTCAAAAAGACCTCCAACAAAAACAAAAAACAAGCCAGCAAACTACCAAGCAAATAGGTAATCACAAAAATTTCTATAATAATTAGTCCCAAATTTAACCACCTCCCCCAGATGATGGTTTGCCTCTGTGACTTACACTCCACTAATCAGAATATGTCTCTATTATAACTTTCAGTATTGGTCCCCTCTTGAAACTTTCTTTCTCATCCAGAATGCTCATATGCGATGTGGCTTTCTCATCCTAATGATTACTCTAGCCCTGTGGCCTCTTCCTCTCATTGGTCAGTTCTTCCCCTCACTCTTTCATCTTGAGGAAATTGCCCAATTCCCAAATTCCAAGGAGAGCCATGTTCAATCCTTTATTCTTCTCCAAATTCTAATCCTGACACTCTGAACTGTTTTTCTGTACCATCCCCCTGCACAGGTACTTTCCTCCATTTCCTCCCCTGCCCCAGCCCACTAGTTTTTCAGCTTCTTTTCATGTATTGTCTTCACCAGTTGCCATGAAACTCTTTGAGGTCAGGAAGCATCTTTTTGCTTATATTTGTATCCCTAGAACTTAGTTCAGTTACTAGCATATAGCAAAAAAAATTATGCTTGTTCTCTTGGTATAATTTCTCATTTAAAATAAGCTATAGCCTATTCATAGATGATGTATCTACATGGCTATTTGGGTGATCCTCAACATCAGTTTTTTTGAGCAATATGGTATTCCATGACTTTGAACCATAAACTGTCATCAGAATAATATTTGACTTTTGTTTCATGGAGAAGTTTGGGATTATTTAAAGAACTTTGCAATTTCTTCAAAGCAATCAAGACTATTATACTTTTATCCTTTAACCATGGCCCCAGCTCATTTTTATGTCTAGTGCCTGTCTAAAAGATATGTACAATGTTTAGCACAATGCCTGGACATGGTAGGCACTTAATAAATATGGATCAATTACTAGTGGATAACTCCTGTAGATTGTGTGGTTGCATTTTATTGTTGACTATAATTCTTCAACTTCTTGAATTTTCTTTTATAAGATTATTATGCCAGACTCCTCTGAGTGATTATAGATCTCATTTAGGAGGTTCAGAGTCATTCTTTAATGGATTAATGGTCAATAAATATAAATAGACAGTTCTCAAAAGAATTCAAACTATTAACTACCATGTAATACCATATAATAAAATTACTCAATAAAAAATCACAAATGAAACTACTCTGATATCAAAACCAGGAATCTGGCATAGATGACAAAATTAACAAAAGTCAAAATTGAAAGGCCTGTGGAAAGAAAGAAATATTAATACCATTTTAGTTTAGGTGTGAATTGTCCTAATGTCCTAATGATCCTGGAAAGCAATTTGGAATTATGAGGAGGAAATGACTAAGATGTCCTTATCATCTGATTAAGAGATAGCACTGATAAGCTTGTATGCCATGGAGGTCAAAGACAGAAAGGTCTTAAAACACTTACTATTGATAACAATCCTTTTTTTTAAAGTAATAGCCAAGAAGTTCACAGTAGAAAACCATTGATTGAGGAATAGCTAAACAAATTGGGTTATGGCAATGGAACAGAATACTACTGTGCCATAAATAATTATGAATACAAATAACTGAAAATTTTTTTCAGTGACAAAAATATGAAATTATGCTCAGTGAAGTAAGAAGAATCAAGAAAACAATATAAAAATGAATTCTGCCATATAATTTTAAAGAATAAAAACAAAAACAAACTTTAAGTTGTGCAATTATGATTTTATGATTTTAAAAAAATCTTGGAAAAAATTGAGAAAATACACCTCCTCTTTTTCATAGAGGTGGGAGACTACTTATATGGACTACCATACATGTTGTTAGACATGGTATATATGGTGGTTGGTTTTGTTAATGTTTTTTTTTTTCTCTCTCTCTCTCTTAAAAAATAAAAAAAAATCTTCATCAAAGAAATATGTCTCTGGGTGGACAAAGAGGGTGTTGTTTGTTTTTTTTTTAAGTGAAGGTGGTATAAAATTAAAAGACTCAAATACAAACTTAAAGATAATGAAGTCCTTTATAGTCTGTCTCTAATCTCTTTTTACAGATTCTCCTGCTCATTCCCCTGCTTACACTCTTGTGTTTCAAAGACCTGGCCTACTTGTTGTTACCTAAATTTGGCACTCTATTTTCCAGCTTCATGCCTTTTGAACATTCCTGGAATACACTCATTAGTCTCAGGTAGCAATAAGGGATTAGGCAAGATTTGAGTTTAGGTTTCAAGATCCAACATCATGGCATCAAGAAGACAAGGGAATCTTTTGCATAATACTTCTAGAGGCCAAGTCACACAAACTTTGATTGAGTTCCTTTACTTATTAAAGATATTGGTCCTGAATTGTTGAGATAAAAAGGGTGGTGTAGTACAGTGGTATCAAACTCAAATAGAAAAGTATCCCTGTAGGCTTTATATTGACATTGAAAGCTCCTCATCAGTATTTTCTATTTTGTTTTATTTTTAATCATTTTCTTAAACATTTCCATTGCATTTTAATCTAGGTTGTCTACACTCTGGAATTGCTTGAGTTTGATAGCTATGGTGTACTGGATAGAGAAATAGACTTAGATTCAAAAAGATGTGGCTTCAATTCACACCTCTGACACTAGCTGTAAGTCATTGATCTCTCCAAGTGTCAATATCCACATCTGCAAAATAGTGATAATAACTATGGAATCCTCTATATATCTGTGAAGTTTAAATGAGATAATATATGTAAAGAGCTTCATGAGTTTCATGGACATAATCATCAGTTATTATTGTTAGTCTTGCCATCAAGGTGGAACTCTATAAGTTTTAAAAGGTTGTGCCTACCTTGACCAAGTTCTGGTCTCCTAAATAGAAGGATCTTTGTCTTCACTGGACAGCTAGGTGTTACAGTAGATAGAGCACCAAGAAAGATGTCAGTTCAAATATGATCTCAGACACTAGTTATGTGAACTTGTGCAAGTCACTAAACCTCTGCCTCAGTTTCTTCAACTGTACAAAGGGAAATTAATAGCACCTACCTTGCAGGGTTGTAGTGAGGATAAAATGAAATAATATTTGTAAAAACTTAGAACACAAAAGGCACCGTGAAAAAGCTTATTCCCTTCCTCCTTTCTACCTACCCAGCTGACTTCATTATATATGTCTGGAGTGACTAGAAATAGAGAGCAGTCAATTCTCTGGGAAGATTTGGTGCTCTCTCCTAGGCAATGGGTGTCTAGCAGAGTAGTAATGCATTAGATTCACTTATGAGGAAAACCTGGTCCAATTCTGTCAGAGAAGACTTCAAGTCTTTGACATCACTTTATGAACTTCTTTGCAATAAAATCTTATTCTTTAATGGCAGCCAAGGTATCATGACTGCAACTAAACAGAAATGTATAGAGCAGTGGTATTAGTGACCCATTAATTTTCCAGGAGCTCTAAGTATAGTACCAGAGTAAGAGAATGCAGGAGAAATAGCTGGGATCAGCTGCCATCATTCATGTTCTCTAAGGTGTGATTGAAGTCTGTACATAAAAGTAGTGTTAGAATGTCAACGATTATTGAGATTGGCCCCAGGACTCTGGAACAGAGCACAAGTGCACTGCCCTGACAGAATGTACTGGCACATTAGGATGCATTTAAAATATGACAATGTGATATTGGGCTAAGAACTGAGGATAGCTCCGCCTCTGCTGTGCAATTATATCTTTGATTGTTACATTAGTTTTTATGGCTCCCTATAGATACTTCCCATCAGATGAAACCACAGGGGGCTCATCGTGTTTGGGTAATTTTTAGGAGAGTTAAAATCTCTTCAGCGATTCTGCTGGTCTTGGATGTTTGTGAGCTGAGTATGTCATTTGTATCTGTTAACATTACTATGGGAATGTCCTCATAATAGCTGTCCCCTGGTTTTGCTGACTAGGCGGTTCCACAGTGTCTATGAGCATCCTTCTAGAAATATGGAATGGAGCAATTAGAAGAGGAAGCAGTATTGAACAGCAGGGCCCCAAGGTTCAGAAAATGCCATGTGTAGAATAGCAGAATTAGGGATCAAGTAAAAAAGTTGGTTCAAGCCTCCTCAAAATCTAAGATTCCAGGAAATCAGCAGTCAGGTAAATCGATTGGTCAATCAGTTCAATCAATCAATATTTATTAAATACTTTCTAGGTGCCACATACTGTTCCAAGGGAAGGGAAGGGAAAAAAAGATAAGAGATGGAACATGATAAAGCATTTATAAAGTGCTTACTATGTGTCAGTCTCTATGTTAAAGGATTTACAAATGTTATCTCATTGGATGCTCCCAACAGCCCAACTAGGTAGGAGTTAAGAAACACAAGTTAAGGGATAAAGAAGATCACAACTCTCTTACTCTTTCTCCTTTTATTTCGTCCCTTTCTTCTCATAAATTCTTTACTCATCCCTTACTATCCCTTGGTCTTATCTTTTTCCTAAAATAGGTGAATTTATATAATATGTTCAGAAGTTAGAAAAGTAACTGCATTTCTTCTTGTTTTTTGTTATCTGAATGTTAAAATATTTTATAAAAGTGAATGTAGGTCAGTGACCATAGACACAATTAGACATCATTCAATGTGTTCTAAACAACTAAATGTCTTACTTATTATGGAAGTGTAAGGAGTGTATTCATAATCTCTTGCTATATTTGTCCATATTGTGTGTGTGTGTATGTGTGTGTTTTACTGTGTCTGAATAGTTCAAGTTCTCAGGAATCCTATGTAATTTCCAGTTTATATAAAAGAGTTCATTTAAACACACACACACCTCTAAAATACAGCTAAAAATTACAATAATTCTATTTTCTCAAATCCTTAACTCTTTTTTTCCCAAAGGCTGAGAGAGAGAATTACTTTATGCCTGAATTGCTCTCAATAAATCTTTAATCAATTAGAAGAGTCAAAATAATTTTCACTAGATCATAGCAATTACACAAATAATATAGCTAAGATACAGAGTGGCAGTTAAAACAATGGAATCATAAAGGAAAGAGGGTCAAATTTTCAGTTTCGTGCCTATAAAATTGGTTCATCAAAAAATAAAGACAGGAGACAGCATTTTTAAAATATATAGTCTCTTCAGACTTCATCAGTCTGACTGACAGACTGAAGTTGAAAGTTTTCTCACCATGTGAAGATAATTAATACCAAATGAAAGAAAAGACAACCTCAGAAGTAGAACTCTTAAATGAAATTTACATTTTTTCTTTGTCAGCAAACAGACCAATTAATATCAGTTTTATAGGCTAGAAACCATGAAAATTTCTTCTGGCCACTGTTGGAGTAGATTATTAAGGGAAAATCTGCCCAAATAAATATAATAAAGAATTAGCTCCATTCCCCTGAAAATTGTTTAGGTTTAGTTTTTGAGAAATGGAAAGATGGAATCGGTTGTCATCTGTAAGAAGTTTTCAGTCAAATATTCATTCTCAGGCTGTCTGTAAGTTGTTTGTTCTATAAATTAATAATAATAATCCCTTTCATATAATCTTCATTCTAGAAAAAAAATGAATAAATAAAAAACATTTATTAAGCACTTGCTGTTAGCCAAGTACAGTGATAAGTGCTAGGGATGGAAATAAAAAATATAACCAAGAATCATTTCCTAATCTTGTCCTGTACTCTTCCACCTCCATGCATTCACAAAAAGTATTCTTTCATGCCTGGAAAACATTCTCAATGCAAAATCCAAATAATACACAAGATTGAATGTTAGTTGAGAACAAATTTCAGGCTAGGAAGGTTTCAAGAAAATAATGTATTAAGTCATCTGGCAGAAGGGAAAGGCTAAAGAGGTGGCCAACTCCCCAGACCCTGTACAGCTTACACATGATGTAATGTTTAGTGTTATAGTTACATTAGTTATATAATGTATAGTGTTATATAGTCATAGAGTATGTAGTTTACATATGTATAGTGTTCCTGACCTCAGGAACAAGTCAGTCAAGTAAATTAAGCAGATTATACTTTCAAATGTGGCCCATAATCCCTATGCAGAAGCAAAGCATGCCAATTGTTAGAACTGGAAGGTTTCTGGCTTCAGTATGTCCTGCATTTCTTAGGTTGGGAAACAAGTCTTGTCTAAATCAGTAGGGTCCCTCACTACAGCCTGAAGTTTGCAACATTCATGATTTTCTCACAATTCCCCTCTTTTTGACTTTACTAAGTTGATATAGCACTCAAGGAAAGCATAAATGCAGAATCAGAAAACTAGGTTAAAATTTAAAATAAAGTTCACTAAAATAACCCAAGTCAGTGGAGGTGGCCCATTCACTGCTTATCTTATTAAGAGCTTGATGGAAGCTGTTTAAGGAGAGATAGGGGTCATATTTTTGGCAAAATTTTCCCAGCAAGTCATAATCAGAAGGATTAAATTGAGAAGGTATCAGAGACTATAAGTAAGGGGGCTTAGACTTGCACAGAAAAACAAATACACTACTGTAAAGTCAAGCACAAGCAGCTCTCCTGAGGACTACTGCTGTAAATAACTTTAAAGTTCTGATCTTATAGTATAGTGAACGCTCTATGCAACAGTAAACTAAAGAAAAATTTTCACAGAAACCAAAATACAGCATTCACAACAATATAACATAACAATTTATTACTAAGGTGGCCACATAGTCTTCAACAAATGATATCATCCAGTAAGTCACAATCTCAATCAATCAATATAGAGTGCCCATCTAAAGGCTTCTTTCATCTTTATTGGAGAAGGACTTCCAATCATCCTTAACTCAGTCATTCTTAAGGAGCAATCATCCTTAAGGGATACAAAATACAAAGGTCTCCCGCTCCTAGGTCCCACAGTCTTAATCTTGTAAGTCAGCACTAATACCCAAGGAAAAGTCCTTTCATCTTGACCTGAGGTTGACTTTCAAACTCCATGGCTCCTCTTCCATGTTCCCAGCTCTTTCCTGAATTCACCCAGCTGTCACCTGGATTCACAGTTAGGCAGCTCTGCACTCCTGTTCCAGCTCCTGTTCCAGTTTCTATTCCAGTTCCTGTTCCATATCAAAGCTCATGGTGGCTAGTCCACTTCAAGCCCTTTTCAGTTTCTGTTTCTGGAAAGACAAAGCTTGAAAGAGCCACAACAATATTTATGCACATTTAGCTTGGCAGAGTTACAACAATATTTACACACATTGCCGGCACTATCATCTCAATTCACTTTCTGCCTGTAAAATCAACACAGATCAACAGACATGGCCTCTGACTGCGAAATTAACACAGGGTTTCTGTTTGAGAAACCAAAGACAAATCAGCAGTAAAATCTCAGTACCTTTGTAAACAGAGGTAACATCAGTAAAACCCTCTTTCAGGACTTCTGTAAACAGACAGCAGTAAAGTCCTCTTTCAAGAATTCTGAACCAGCAGTAAGGTTTCTGTAACAGTAGGGTTTCTGTAACAGCAGCAACCTTCTCCGTCAGTAGACAGATCTGACAAAGTAACATCAACAAAGACAGAAAAGGCATCCTTCCTCCCAGTTCTGCTCAGTCGCAACTTGTGCCCCAGTCTTAATGGGTCTCATTCATACCTGTGTTTCACCTTCAAGAATAAGACTTACCAGGGTACTCCCCAGTAAGGGGATCTTTCCTTTTCCACCTCAGCAGGTTCTATGGGTGGTTACAAACAGTAAACCTAGATGGGAGATTCTCCCTTTTTTATCTCTAAGGTAGGTGCCATCAATAAACAGGAAGTGATCTGGGTTATCAAGGGTAAGTCCAAGAGAATGGGCCTGGGAGAAGAGGCTTGTTGACAGACAGAAAGGCAGTAATGATCTGGAAGGATGTCCTCAGGATCTGGATGGATAAGGAGAAGGATCACAGGGATGAGGAGAAGGCACTGAGAGAGACTGACATTCTTCTCAGAAGCAATGGCATGTATCTGGGTAGCCAAGCATTAGAGAGATATTGGGTGACCTCATATTGTAAAAACTGGCAAATATTGTGAGGAGGCTATGAGGGAGTACCCCAGGACCAAAGGTTGAACTTTCTCTACCAGAGCTGCAGTGAAAAGCTCCAGACCAATGCCTGTCCTGGACCTGAATCAGAACTCTTGAGGCCAATCCTTTCCTTTCATGACAAAAAAAAAGCACAAATAGCTTATCATAATTTAGGAGTAGTAGGGCAGGGCAGCAAGGAGGGAACAATTGGGGCAAGTGAGTACCTCCTGTGTCTTCAGGTTCATGAGAGTGGGTGATCTGGGACAATTTGGGGGGTAAGTTATTTCCAGTGGTCTACAATAGTGGAATAATATGGGATTCACAAGTGGCAGCAGCCAGCCACCCCCAAAAAGAACCCACAAGTTTTTTTTCAGTCTGAATCTACAGTAAACTAGCAATGCCTGGGACTTGGACTGGGGAGAGGCATTCCTAATCCTCTGAAATAATAAAGCTTAAGTAATGAATTGAAGGGAGAGGCACCTAAAGTTTATTGTTGGTCCCCTTATATCACTCAAGGAAATTAACAGGGCTACAATATCTTGCTGACGTAAGTCCAGGTTTGGGGAAGAGAGCAGAATTTCATCCACACAGTGAATCAGAACAGTCCCCTGGGAGGACTGGTGATCTCAGTGGAAGTGGTGGAAAATATGGCTGTTGACATTATTGTTTTCTCTTCATTCTCAAGGAGGACCATGGCATCAGGAAGGTGATGCCATGACCTACAAGTGAGTTGGATATAAGTGAAGGAGTACAAAGTCTCAAACCTCACTTTCTCCTCTGCAGTCATCTGGGTCCAGTGGTAAGGTATCAAATCAGTATAACTGGAGATAGCCCAGGATGAGGGAGATGGAGGAAAAAAATAGTAGGGAATCCCCAAAGCCCTAAGAACGATAGGGCTACATCTATTATTTTCTTTTAAAGGTGAAAGAAAACCAAAATTTGCTATTGTGGTAGACACTAATGACACAAAAGGAAGAGCACAGATTAATAACAATAAAATAGGGAGCAAAGGAGTGGGGAACAAGATTGAGAATTGCCGAGGGATTGGGTACCAGGGAGTTGTAAAGGGATAAAAAAGTGTTACTAACTCATAGATCTTGAACAAAGCAACAGACCTATTTCCCCTCTGGTATAAGTATTCCTAGTTTTGGGACAGGGAGAATAGGGATGTTGCAGGGAGAACTAGTCTTCAATAGAAGCCTGTGTGACAGGAGGTCATGGAGGACAGTGTCAATGCCTTCTTCAATCTCATGGGGAAAAGGGTATTGGTTGTGGGAGGGGAAAGGCAAATTGTTTTTATGTGGTTAATATAAAAGATATTCAGATAATAGCCAACATCCACCTTCCTGGAGGCCAAAAGAAAATCAGGTACTACATAGAGGCAAGAGAGTTCTGGCACTCCTTTAAGCCCTTCTTGCCCAACAATATGGTTAGTGTTAATAGATATAAATGCAGTTTGATGTCTATACAGGTTGAGCAGTTACAAACTGTAACTTTTCAATAAATTTACCTGGTTTATCCCAGATTTTTGAGAAGTCTAAACTCCAATAGTGTAATTCTTAATTTTTTTTTGTTTTTTTTGGAGGGGGGAGGTAGGGCAATTGGGATTAAGTGACTTGCCCAAGGTCACACTGCTGGTTTTTGTGTTGTGTCTGAGGCCAGATTTGAACTCAGGTCCTCCTGACTCCAGGGCTGGTGCTCTATTCACTGCACCACCTAGCTGCCCTCCAGTAGTGTAATTCTACAGGTCATCAAGTTACATGGATTAATCAAGGGGGTACACCTCGTTGTGAGAACTCTCTTAAAGCCAGAGAAGTAACAAGAATAGTATCTATGAGTCTTTCCTCATAACTCCCTTGAATCTCCTTCACTTGACTTATGCCCTTATCCTTGAGTCAGTTTATGTGGGTCTTCAGGGTAACCTGGTGTTTCCTTAAATTCTATAATTTCCATTTTTAATAAATATAATCATATAAAATATAATATATAAATATACTTTTCTCTCTATATTATATTTATATACATTAAAATTTATAAATATAATTATATAAAAATATAATTTCTATTTTTGGAGGGGTTAGGAGTTGTCATTCCTGTCCTCACCACAGATCCAGGAGGTCCTCCTGGATTGGGGAAGGGTCTTCAGGGAATATAGGGTAGAGCTGGCAAGCAGCTGGGATGGTTGGAGCAAGTTCTGGGTTGCTCAGAACAGGCACTTCACAGCTTTCTCTGGCAACTGTCAATAGTGCCACTTAATCTTTCAACAGGCTTCTTAAATTAGTCATTTCCTCTTTCAATCTAGTAGCCTACTCTCTAATTTTCTTTCTATTTTCCTTGTAGCTACAAACAATAGGCTGAATTTTCTTTTTAGTTGCTTAATCACACCAGAGAAAATAAGCATTTATCTGCCAAGGGTGTTTGGTCTCTATTGCTTCTTTCAGATGGAGCAATTTTTGTAATTCAAAGGAGCATTCCTTAGAGAACTGCAAAGTGGTATTGTTCCTGATATACCAAGGCCACTGTGAAAGATATTTCACAATGAATGGACCATAAAGCTTAAACATCTTATCTGTGGGTGTCCCAGGGAAGATCTTAGGACTAGATTGCTCCATTGTAGGAAAGAGGAATCTATAATAGCACTAGACATGGAACAAAACAGGTTTTCCTGAGAAGCCCATGGGGAAGGAAGAGAAAGAGAAAGAGGGTTACCTGCTATTGGGGAATGGGTTTGTTGCTGTTGTTCTCTGTTTTTTTCTTTTATATTTAGTTATTTTTAGTTTACAACATTCAGTTCCACAAGTTTTTGAGTTCCAAATTTTCTCCCACTTCCTTTCCTCTCTCCCCCCCAGCAGCATGCCAATCCAATAATCCAATATATATACTTTCATATCAAACATTAGTCAAGTGGCAAAAGAAGTGTGACCCACAGAAGGAACAATGAGAAAGAAGAAACAAAACAAAACAAAAGAGAGAGAGCAAGTGGTTTGCTTCAATCTCCATTTAGACTCTACAATTCTTTCTCTGGATGTGGATAGCCTTTTCCATCATGAGTATTTTAGAGTTCTCTTAAACCTTGCATTGCTGAAAAGATCCCAGTCTATCAAAGTTAGTCATCATAGATACAATGTGTCTGTAATTGTGTATGATATTCTCCTGGTTCTGCTACCCTCACTCAGCATCAGTTTATATAAATCTCTCCAGGTCATTATGAAGTCCATCTGATCCTCATTTCTTATAGCACAATAGTATTCCATTACATTCATATACCACAACTTGTTTAGTCATTTCCCAACTGATGGGCATCTTGATGTCAAATTCTTTGACACCACAAAAAGAGCTGTTATAAATATTTTTGTACATACAGGTATCTTCCTCCCTTGTGTGATCTCTTTAGGATACAGCCCTAGAAGAGGTATTGCTGGGTTAAAGTATGAACATTTTTTTAGCCCTTTGCGCATGGTTCCAAATTGTTCTCCAGAATGGTTGGATCAGTTCATAACTCCACCAACAATGGCTTAGTATTCCAATTTTCCCACATCTTCTCCAACATTTACCATTTTTCTGTTTTGTCATCTTAACCAATCTGACTGGTGAGATGTGGTACCTGAATTGTTTTGATCTGCATTTCTCTAATCAATAGTGATTTAGAGAATTTTTTTCATATGATTATAAATATCTTCAATTTCTTCCTTTAAAAATTGTATGTTCATATCCTTTGACCATTTATCAATTGGGGAATGACTTGTATTCTTATAAATTTGACTCAGTTCTTTGTATATTTTAGAAATGAAACCTTTATCAGAGATACTGGTTGTAAAAATTCTTTGCCAAGTTTTTGCTTCCTTCCTAATCATGATTGCTTTGGCTTTGTTTGTACAAAACCTTTTCAATTTAGTGTAACCAAATTTTCCATTTTTCATTTTGTAATGCTCTTTATCTCTTCTTTAGTCATAAAGTCTTTCCTTCTCCATAAATCTGACAGGTAAACTATTCCTTGCTCTCCCCGATTGCTTATAATATCAGCCTTTATATGTAAATCATGAACCCATTTTGACTTTAGTTTGGTATACACTATAAGATATTGGTCTATGCCCAGTTTCTGCCTTAATCTTTTCCAGTTTTCCCAACAGTTTTTGTGAAATATTAATTTCTTATTCCAGAAGCTGGATTTTTTAGATTTATCAACTGTAGATTACTATATTGATTGACTACTCTTTCTTGTGTAGCTAATCTATTCCATTCATCCACCACTATATTTCTTAGCCATTACCAAGTAGTTTTGATGACTACTGCTTTATAATACAGCTTAAAATCTGGTATGGTTAGGCCACCTTCCCTAGAATTTCTTTTCATTAATTCCCATGATATTCTGTGCCTTTTGTTCTTCCAGGTGAATTTTGTTACTACTTTTCTAACTATAAAATAATTTTTTGTCTATCTGTACAAAAAATATTCTTGTCATGGTGGCAAAGAATTGGAAATCAAGGGGATGCCCATTCATTGGGGAATGGCTAAACAAGTTATGGTATATGAATGTAATGGAATACTATTGTACTGTAAGAAATGAGGATCAGACAAACTTCATAATAACCTGGAGAGACACATATAAACTGATGCTGAGCAGAACCAGGAGAACTTTGTACACAGTTACAGAAACATTGTATGTGTGATGACAAACTTTGATAGAATGGATTCCTCTCAGCATTGCAAGGTTAAAAGACAACTCCAAGGGACTCAGGATGGAGAGGGCTATTCACATCCAGAGAAAGAACTAGAGTCTGAATCCAGATGGAAGTAAACTACTTGCTCTGTCTCTCTTTTTTTTTTTCATTTTATTTTGTTCCTTCTTTCTTTTTGTTCATTCCATTGGTTATAATTCTTCTTTACAACTTGACTAATGTTTAATGTGAGGATATTTGTAGAAACTATATCAAATTGCAGGCCACTATGGGGGTGGGGGAAGGAGGAAAGGGAAGGGGAGACAAATTGGAACTCAAAGGATTGCGGAACTGAGTGTTGTAAACTAAAAATAAATAAATAAATAAAGATTTGGCAATTTGACATGACACTAAATAGGTAAATTAATTTAGGTAAAATTGTCATTTTTAGTATATTAGCTTGGCCTAACCATGGGCAACTGATGTTTTTCTGATTATTTAGATCTGACTTTATTAGTGTGAAAAATGTTTTGGTATTTTATTCATTCCTGGGTTTGTAGGCAGGTAGACTCCCAAATATTTTGTAATATCTACAGTAACTTTAAATGGAATTTCTCTATTTCTTGCTGTTGGGTTTTGTTAGAAATATATAGGAATGCCAAGGATTTATGTGGGTTTATTTTATATCCCGCAACTTTGCTAAAGTTTTTTATTATTTCAAGTAGTTTGTTTTTTACTTGATTCTCTAGGATTCTCTAAGTATATCATCGTATCATCTGCAAAGAGTGATAACTTAGTCTCTTCTTTATCTATTCTAATTCCTTCAAATTCTTTTTCTTCTCTTGTTGCTACAGCTAACATTTCTATTACCAAGTTGTATAACAGGGATGATAGTGGTATAAAGCCAAGCTGGAGCAGCTCTCTTGAGGGCTGCTGCTATGAATAACTTTAAGGCTCTGAATGAATAGTATAGTGAACTCTCTATTTATTCAGCAATAAATTAATGCAAATCATTCCAGAAAGCAAAGTACAGCATTCACAACAATATAACAACTTATTACTAAAGTAGCCATATAATCTTAAACAAAGGATATTATTCAGTAAGTCACAATCTCAGTCAATCAATATCATGTACCCATCTAAGCATTCCTTCATCTTGTTTGGAGACTGACTTCCAATTATCCTTAACTCAATCATCCTTAAGGAGCAATTATCCTTAAGGTGTACAAAGTACAAAGGTCTCCCACATTCCTAGGTCACACAGTCTTAATCTTGTGAATCAGCACTAAGAACCCAAGTAAAGGTCCTTTCATCTTGACTTGAAGCTAACTTCCAAACTCCAAGGCTCCTCTTACATGCTCCCAGCCTTGCCTGAATTCACCCAACTGTTACCTGGATTCATGGGTAGGCACCTCTCACCTCCTGTTCCAGTTTCTGTTCCAGCTCAAATCTCATGGTGACTAGACAGCTCTAAGCCCTTCGAAGTTTCTGTTTCTGGGGAGACAAAGCTTAACGAGTCACAACAATATTGACACACATGAAGCTTAGCAGAGTTACAACAATATTCACATACATTGCTGGCACTATCATCTCAATTCACTTTCTGCCTGTGAAATCAACACAAGTCAACAGACAGGGTGCTTCTGTCTGACAAAGTAACACAATTCAAGAGATATAATGCTTCTATCTGACAAAATAACACAATCAACAGACAGAATCATTCTGACAAAATAACACAGACAGAATGCTTCTGTCTGAGAAGGTAACATAATCACAAGTCAACACACAGAGTGCTTCTGTCTGACAAAGTATACAAATCAACAGACAATGCTTCTATCATAGTAACACAAACACAAATCAACACAGTGGACAGATGGACAGAGTGCCAACACCACAACTGTTTTACCTCTCAGTTCTTTTTGGTCTCAGCTCCTGCTTTTATCTGCTCTTCTTCTTTCTGTTCCACCCTTCCTGTGGCATCAGCAAGTTCCTCCCACCTCCAAATCACAGGTGGTGCTCAAAGGCACTTGAATAGCTAAACAAGGTACTAAGTACCATTTGCTTACCATTACAAGTGCACATACTGGTTTCACCCCTTATTGGAAATGTTTCTAGCTTATCCCCATTACATATAATAATTGCTTATTGTTTTAGGTAGGTGCTAATTATCATCTTAAGGAAGACTCCATTTATCCCTATACTTTCTAGTATTTTTAATGGGAATGAATGTTGTATTTTGTCACAAGGTTATTCTTCATCTATTGAGACAATCATATGGTTTCTCCTACTTTTGTTAGTGATATGATCAATTATGCTGATACCTAATATTGAACAAGCCTTGCATTCCTGGAATAAATCCTACCTGATCAAAGTGTATTCTCATGAAAAGTTCCTGTAGTCTTTTTGCTAATATTTTTTTTTAATTTTTGCATCAATATTCATTAGGGAAATTGGTCTATAGTTTTCTTTCTCCATTTTGGATCTTCCTGATTTAGGTATCAGTACCATATTTGTATCATAAAAAGAATTTGGTAGGACTCCACCAATTTTCCCAAATAGTCTAGGAAGTATTGGAATTGATTGTTCTTTAAATGTTTGATAGAATTCACTTGTAAATTCATCTGTCCCTGGAGATTTTTTCCTATTGAGCTAATTGATGGCTTGTTCAATTTCTTTTTCTTAGATGGAGCTATTTACATATTTTACTTCCTCTTTTGTTTACCTGGGCAATTTATATTTTTGTAAATATTCATCCATTTTACTAAGATTGTAAAATTTATGGGCGTACAATTGGACAGGATTATTCCTGATTATTACTTTAATTTCCTCTTCGTTGGAGGTAAATTTACCCTTTTTACTTTTGATACTGGTAATTTGGTTTTCTTTTTTCATTCTTCAATCTAATTGACTAAAAACTTTTCAGGTTTTTTTTCATATAACAGCATCTTAGTTTTATTGATTATTTCAATAATCATCTTAATTTAACTTTTATCTGTCTCTGCTTTTGTTTTCAGTATATCTAATTTGATATTTATTTGGGGATTTTCTTTTTCTAGTTTTTTCATTTGCATGCCTAAATCATTGATCTCCTCTTTCTCTATTTGTAAAGCCACACACAATCAGCTTTTCAAAGAGGACTGCTGCTGTGAACAGCTTTCAAGATTCTGATTACACGGTATAGTGAACTCTCTATTTATTCAATAACAAATCAGAGTGAAATATTCATAGAAAATTAAAATACAGCATTTACCATATCACAACTCAACAACTTCTCTCTAAAATGGCCACCTTGTTTTCACCAAAGTGGTAACATAGTTTTCAACAAAGCGCATTCATTTAGTCAATCACAAAATCCTTAATTCAATCACAAAGTACAAAAGTCAAAGTTCTTCACCCCTAGGTCACAGTAAACCATAATCTTCTCAGTCAGTATACAATATCCAAGTAAAGTCTTCTTTCAGCTTGACTAGAGGATGGCTTTCAGCTTCCATGGTTCCTCTTCCATGATCCCAGCTCCACCTATCACCTGGGTTCAAAGGAAGGCAGCTCCCAGTTCCTTGTCCAACTCCTTGTCCAGTTCTTCGCCAAGTTCCCATTCCATATTGAAGCTCACAGTGTCCAGTCCACCTCAAGTCCTTCACAGTTCCTGTTTCTGGGAAGACAAAGCTTTACAGAGCCACAATAATATCCATGCACATTGCCAGCACCATCATCAATTCACTATCTGCCTGTGAAATCAACTCAGACCCACCAACAAGGCCTGAGAAATCATCACAAATTATCAACATATAAATCAACACAGACCCACAAAAAAGGTCCAAGAGATCAGTACAAATCATCAGTAAATTCCCAGGACCTCCAAAACTCTCCTCTAAGACTTCTGTAAACATACAACCATAAAATCCTCTTTCAGGGCTTCCAGTAAGGTCCCAGGGATTCTTTACAAGGTATCACAAACAAACATCAGCACAGACAGAGGAGACAGAGTACCTGGATACTACATGTTTTCTCCTTCTTGACTCTGCCACCACAAGAGTCCTCTTTTCAGTTCTGTTTTCTCTAGCCTGGGCCTCTCCTTATATATGGTCATTAGCGTCTCCCTAGAAGTTCACAAGTTGCAGGGTTCACAATTCTGTTTCTTAACAATCTTGATACAAGGCTCAAAAGAAACTTGAACTGAAATAAGGGGTTAATTCAATTGCTGAAACAAGGTGTGAACTACTTCTGTGCTTGCCATTACACTATTTTATTCATGTAAGCATTCAGAGATATAAAACTTCCCCTAAGAACCTCTTTCATTGCATCCCATAAGTTTTGGTATGTTGTCTCATTATTGCCATTCTCTTGAATGAAGTTACTGATTGTTTCTATGATTTGTTGTTTGACCCACTGATGCTTTATGATTAGATTATTTGGTTTCCAATGAGTTTTTTGTCTTTCTTTCCATGGCCCTTTATTACATATAATATTCATTGTATCATGATATGAAAAAGATGCATTCAATAATTCTGCCTTTCTGTACTGTATTTTGAGGTTTTTATGTCCTAGTACATGGTCAATTTTTGTGTATGTGCCATGTACTGCTGAGAGGAAGGTATATTCCCTTCTATTCCCATTCAGTTTTCTACAGAGGTCTATCATATCTACCTTCTCTAAAATTCTATTCACCTCCTTAACTTCTTTCTTGTTTATTTTGAGGTTAGATTAATCAAGTTCAAAGAGGTGGAGGCTGAGGTCCCCTACTAGTATAATTTTCCTGTCTATATCTTCCTATAACTCCCTTAACTTCTCCTCTAAGAATCTGGATGCTATACCTCTTGGTGTATGTATATTTAGTAATGATATTACTTCATTGTCAGTGGTGCCTTTTAGCAGGATATAGTTCCTTCCATATCTCTTTTAATTAGATCAATTTTTGCTTTTGCTTTGTCTGAGATTAGGATTGGTACACCTGTTTTTGTTTTTGTTTTTTACTTTAACTGAGGAGTAAAATATTGTATTCTAGCCTTTCACCTTTACACTGTGTGTATCCCACTATTTCAAATATGTTTCTTGTCTCCAACATATTGTAGGATTATGGTTTTAAATCCATTCTGCTATGTACCTCTGCTTTATGGGAGAGTTAATCCTATTCACATTCACAGTTATAATCACTATCTGTGTCTTTCTCCCCATCCTATCTCCCCTTTGCCCCATTTATGCTTTCATTTCTCCCTTCCCTTCCTCAAAAGTTTTGCTTCTGACAACCAACTCCCTCAATATTTCCTCCCTATCAGCCCCTTCCCTTTTCTTACCCTTTTCCCTTACTACTTCTTCCCTTCCTTCTAACCACCCCACTCTTTTCTTTCCCCTTTCCCTTCCTACTTCCTGTAAGGCAAGTTAGATTTCTATACTTAACAAAGTGTGTTATTCCCTCCTTGTACCAAATCTGAGCAGAGTAAATCTCAAACCAATGCTCTTCTCCCTTCTTTCCCTCTTTTATAATAAATTTCTGTGTCTCTTCAAATTAGATTCCTATGCTTAATTGAGTATGTTATTGCCTCCTTGAACCAAAACCATGTTGAGAGTAAAGCTCATATAATGCTCATCTCCCTCACTTTTTACTCTCTACTTTTATGTTTTTGTGCTTCTTCATGTGATGTAATTTACTCTTTTCTGCCTCCTGCTTTCGTCTTCTATTACAATAGCTTTGTACCCCTAATTAGGTTTGCTTTGTCATCACATCAGTTAATTTATTACCAAACGCTCTATCTATCTATCTATCTATCTATCTATCTATCTATCTATCTATCTATCTATCTATATATCCATTTTAAATGTCAATTATTACACAGTTCTCAAGATTAACAGGCATTATCCTCTCATACAGGAATGTAAACAGTTTGCTTTTATTGAATAACAAGTTGTTTTTTTTTTTTTTCATGTTCACCTTTTTATGTCTCTCTTGAGTCTTGTGTTTGAAGATCAAATTTTCTATTGTGCTCTGGCCAAGGAAAGTCTGGAAGTCACTTATTTCATTGAATATCCATTTCCTTTCCTAAAAGATTATGCTCAATTTTGCTGGGTAGATGATCCCTGGCTGCAGACCAAATTTGTTTGCCTTACAATATATCATTTTCCAATCCATCTAATCTTTTAATGTAGAAGCTACAAGTTCCTATGTGATACTGATTGTGTTTCCGTGATATTTGAATTGTTTTATTCTGGTTCCTTGCATCATTTTCTCCTTGACTTGATAATTCTGGAATTTGGTTGCAATATTCCTTGGCATTTTTAATTTGGGATGTCTTTCAGGAGGTTGGTGGATTCTTTCAGTGACTTTTATACCCTCCGGTTCTAGGATCTTGGCACAGTTTTCTTGATGATTTCTTGGAAGATACTGTTCAGGCTCTTTTTTTTTCATCATGAATTTCTTGTAGACCAATAATTCTTAGATTCTCTTTCCTGGATCTATTTTTCAGGTCAGTTGTTGTTCCAATGAGACATCTTACATTTTCTCTATTTTCTTCATTTTTCAGATTTTGTTTGACTGATTCTTGGTGCCTCATAGAGTCATTAGATTCAACATGTCTAATTCTAAATTTTAATGAAATGTTTTCTTCAGTTAGTTTCTGTGTCTCCTTTTTCATTTGGCCAACTTTTCCTTTTTAGGATGTATTTTCTCCACTTTTGCTTTCTACCTCCTTTTCCATTTGGCCAATTGAACCAAAATTGCTTAAGGAATAATTGAATAAGGAATTGCTCTCTTCAGTGATTTTTTTTTCAATTTTTCCTAATGTATTTTTTAAAATAATTAGTCAGTTATTCTTTTATCCCCCTAATTTGGCTTTTAATATCCTTCTTAAGCTCTTCCAAGAATACTTTTCGAGCTTGAGACAAGTTTATATTCCCCTTTGAGGTTTTAGATGTGGGTATAGTGTCAATGCTGAGCTGTTCTAAGCATGTAGTTTGATCTTCCCAGTCTCCATAATAGGAGTCTATGATCTTTGATTTGCCAGTTTATTTTTTTGTCCATTGTGATTGCCTGTTTCCTGGCTTTTAAAGAGGATCTTTGCCTTTGGGGCACAGAGGGCTCTGACTCAATGCTTCTTATGCGGCAAACTAGGGACCTGGTTACTGGCTTTGTGTGCTATGGCCTCTGGTTCTATCAGTTAGAGGCTATATAATGCTGCAACTCACTTGGTGCTGAGATGGAGCTGGCTGGTGCATGCCAAAGCCAAGGCTTAGGCCAGGTCTTTCTCCATTTCCTTTGGGTTATACTGAAGCTCACAATGTGAAGTGTGGGTGAGAGGTGTGCTTCAGGTCTCCACCTCCTCAATCCTGGGCTACAGCTCAGGAGGTGAATGACTCTGCCCTGGTGTCTGCCAATCCCCCCTGGCTGTGCAAAGGCACTCCTAGGGTTCCAGTGTTGCCTCCCGACAGGTCTACCCCCTGGGGCTCAGGATCTCCTGCTGGTCTGCTGAGATGAGGCTTGCTGGGATGCCTCCCATCCTACACTAGGTCCAATCAGCCAGAGCAAGAAGGACCCTTCCTGCAGCTCTCCCTAGCCTCCTACTGGCTCTATTATTTCATGATTTTTCCTGGGGCAATATTCTCTGGGTTTTTCAAGGTCAAGAAGGGGAATGATAGTACCTATGGCTTACTTCAACATCTTGGCTCTTGAAAATTCAAGTAAGTGTTTTTCAAACATCTAGATTGTGAACTGTTTGCCTTAGGAGGAGCTGCTGCCACTGCTATAGGCCCTGCAATTGTCTCTCACCAAGTTCCAACAGATTCCTTTCCTGAAGCGGGAGGTTTGGGAATCGCCACTATGGTAGGTGATTCAGTTGGCCAGGGCTCGTTCATGCTCTGCTATGGTTGGGTCTGTGCTGGTGCAGCCTGGCACTCTGTGTTCTGCACTCTGCACTCCCCCTGCCTGGTACAAGAAGTCCTACTCTTCAACTCTCTGTGTTGTGCTGGGCTGGAAATCTGCCTCAGTCTGTCTCCTAGTGGATTCTGTCTAAAATTTGTTCAGATTCACTTTTTAGAGGTATAGGTTTGTCCTTAATTTTTAAAGAGGACCATTGACTATGGACCCATACTGAGACCTTTTCCCTTTAGCCCAAGAAAAATTGAATTCCATTTGTCCACTGGCCCTGGGAAACCCCCACCTTTTGTCTTTTGTTTTTAAGGGGAACTGATGATATAATGGGGTGTTGTCAACTCATGGGTGAACTGGATTTAAATGAGGCAGATTTATATAGAGTCATCAGCCTCACTCTCTTCCAAAGTCAGGGAAGGCCAGTGGCATAAGAAACATTAAAATGATTGACAATGGCCTGAAATTCAGTGGATGACCGCATCTTTGAAGTCTGACAAAGCTCTAAGCACCTCATTGCATCTGCTTCAACTTCCTTCATGGCTGTTGGAACAAACTGTTCTCACATCCCGTTCCACTACTGAAAGTCTTCACTTGCTGGAGGAGACAACCCCCTAACTCACTTATCGGTTTGAGACCCATCAATTAATTACTCTCAACCTGATTCAGCCCATATACTAAGACAATTTACCACTGTGGTAAATGTTCATGCTACAGCTTCTTGGAGTCACAGGTGAGGGCTGAGTGCCAGGTAGATACCAAAAGTGGATAAACAGCCCTGAAAAGGGCTCAGCAAGCCCTCACAGAGAGGTACTAGTCCTTGAACATCACAGTTACCCCTGGGGTATGAATACTTGGGTAGCAAATGGTCAACCACAGTTTATTTCACCTTAGGGTTTTTCTCATTAACATAGGGCTGTCCTAAGTGAATTTGTAAGGGAATTGATGATGAGCAACTGTTTGTGAAGGTTGCTCCATCAACTAAACAGTTACCAAGATAAGACACGAATATGTAATAACAGGGTCCTTTTTCATGGGTCACTATGTTCAAGTGGTGGCCCTCTGTTCAGTAGGATACCAGGGCAGCTACCAACTAGTATATAGTGTGTGGAACAGGGATCAGATTTTTATTTTATGAGTTGTGAGAGTTGAAGGAAGAAATATAGGAAGGGAAAAAAAAGTGGTGGGAAAGAGAAAGAGAGAGAGAGACAGAGAGAGACAGAGAGAGAGAGACAGAGAGAGAGAGACAGAGAGAGACAGAGAGAGAGAGAGAGAGACAGAGAGAGAGAGACAGAGAGAGAGACAGAGAGAGACAGAGAGAGAGAGACAGAGAGAGACAGAGAGATTTAATTTCTGGGAAAGGGTTTCAATAACTACCTGCGAAGGCTGTTTATTTATTATTAGATTGGTCTACATTTGCTTACCTGCATTTACTGGTTAACTTATAAAATATAATAGATAATATAAATAAAATAACTAAGAAAATAAATTTAAGCAAGTACTATATTTCTCAGTGGTTTGATTGAGAATATAACTAGTAGATGCCAAGTTATGAAGTGTGATTTTTGGTAACACTTAATATGAGAACATATTTTGGCATTATTATGAATATTATTTTATTTGAGACACAACAAAAACCTTGTTTACATATTCAGTGAGAAACTGAATTCTGAGCCTCTGGCATTTCAATATTTTCTGTGACTTTTGGTGCTCTGTGACAGTTGTCGACAGATATTTCACTCATCATGTAGTGTAACTGGCATTACGCCATAATTACTAAACTCAGCTTTGGATTGCTACCTCTAGGGAATTGCTAGGATAAAGTGAAGGATTTTAAAAGCTGTAAGTAATTAACAGAAATGTTTAGAAGAAAGAAAAAATACTCTCCCCCTTTAAACAGGGTTCTTCAGATTTTCCATCTGTATTAAAATCTGAAAGCGTGCATGGAGCTTTTCAGGGGTCTGCTCCAAAACTGTCTTGGGAACTTGATCAGATCTTTATTTCTTAAAAATGTTAAGGAATTTAGATTGATAAAATAAAAGAAAAAGCTTTTGAAGAAAAATTATTTAACAACTGTCTACCTGAGTATATATGAGGAAGTGAGCATGCAGAAAAAGCAACAAAGCAATCGATGTTTTTTTTTTTAAATTATTACCAAGGTGGATCATTTTTCTAAGGGTCAACAGCAAAAATAATTATTTGTTGCACATCCAGTTTTGTTTGTTTTAGCATAAAGTTGGCCTCCAGGCAAAAGTCAGGCTGAGTGAATTTGCCCTCTGAGTTGCAATTCTTGGTTACATTGCCTTCAGATAAAAGAATAGATAGAGAAGACATAACTAGCATTCAATCACCATAAAGTGATAATATATGCATCTTTGGGCCAAGCATATTATTGTTTTTTTCAGATCAATTCACTAAATATTTATTAAGCCCCTACTATGTCACAGACACCATGATAAGTACTAGAGATACAAATAAGAAAAAAGAAGACAATGCCAGATCTCAAGGAGCTTACAATCTTACAGGGGAAGACAATACAAGGGCTACACACAAGAGGAAGTTGAGAAGCAATGGGGGGCAGGGGCTGGGGGTGGGAGCAGACATCATGAGATACTGGTCATGTGGTATCTTTTCTGAAGCAAAGTAAAGTGAGCTACAAAGTTTAGGTTTTGCCCTTGATAAAAGAGGCTTTTGGTAGGGTTTAGTTCTCTGCCCTCCAGGTCTCCAGTCAGAGGAGAGAGGAGGCTGAAGGTTGGGAAGCTGTTGAATATATGCAAGATCAAATTAAACAGCTTAAGGAGGAGATTATTTAAATGACTTAATCTTCCATGTTGCTCTCTAGGATTTGTGAAAGTTGACCACAATCACAGTTTTCAACTTTTTTCCTGTAACTTCAACCACATAGTCCAACCTAGCCTTACATCCCTTCACCTATTCTGGAATCCATTAATAATGTATTCTTTCTGTTCTTGGATCAAGATATTCCATCTCTGATTTCTTGCATTTTCAGTGGCTGATGACCATGCCTAGACCTCTCTCTTCCTTCATATGTTCTTCCTAATTTCCCTAACTTTTACAAGTATTAACTAAAGTTCTGTCTTCTGCAAACAAACAAAACTTTTTCAACTAGCTCGTGCTAGTTATTATCTAGCTAGCTGTCTGTTGATTATCTCAAATATATCCTGCACATATCTTATATATACATATATGCATACCACATCCATATGGCAAATATGGGGTGTTACATGTGTGTGTTTATGACACACAGACACACAAGGAATGTGGATATGGTGTGTGTGTGTATATATGCATATATATATGACAAAGACTATATATGTGTGTGTGTACATATATATGTATACACATACCATATCCACATTTCTTGTGTGTGTGTGTGTGTGTGTGTGTGTGCACATAGTTGCTTGTATTCTGTCTTGCCCTATTAGATTTTAAGCTCTTTGCGTGCATGGATTGTCTTTTTGCTTTATTTTGTATCCTTAACACTGAGCATTGTACCTGGCTGATAGACTCTTGATAAATGTTAGTGGATTGACATTCTACAAAGTGGATTTGTTAGTTTCTGACTTTGACTTTTTGACTGATCTTTGTTATCTTATATCTTTGAATTGAGATTTGTATTTGGACTATTTTACATATCATAGTGTCCTTACTTTCTGTTGAGCACTTGAAATGGAATCTAGAAACCTGGTTTCTAAATGTAGATTTTTTTTTCCCCTTTAATACTTGAGTGAATTTAGAAAAGTCACTTCCTTTCTTTGATCTTCAGTTTCCACATCTACAAAAGAAAGAGAATAACTTAAACTTGAAGGTCCTTTTCAATACTAATATTCTGTTTCTGTTAAATATCAATCAGTCCCTAGCTTATACTCTTCCTTTCCTCAGTAGAGGGCAGGGGCAATAGGCAAAGATAAAATTTTCAAGAGCGTTTAATCACTCCATTTCCCCTCTGCTTCAGTTGTTATTTACCTGCTTGCTTTCAAGTAAATATGTTAATATAATGATGTAATTTATTTTCACAAAAGAGATCTCAAAATTTAAAATTTTACATTTTAGTAATGGGAACAAGAAAAAGAGATCATCTGGTCTAGAACTGTGATTTTAAGCAATGACAATAAACAAACTTATCAAGTTCTACCAAGTTCCAGGCTCTAAAAGGCAACAAATTTCAAAATCATATACAAGGGATAAAGTTGCTAACAAATTTTAAAAATACTTTGCCATAGTTATAAGCAACCATCAGTAAGCCATGAACAGATAGAATGACAAGCCTTATTGGAGACAATCTCTGTTAGTCTATTTTGTTTAACTTTTTTTTTTTAGGAATTTACTTTGTAGATAATTGTTCAGATATTTATAGGTGAATTTCCTTTGTGTCAAAATAAAATGTGTCAATTAAAAAAAAAGTTGTGCTTTTTTTATACTGTCCCCATTGCACAACTCTTCAACTTCAATCACTGTGTCATTGCATAGGTTATCAAAAATGATTTTTAGAATTTTACCTAAAATAATTCCAAATCTATGTTCTTAGTGTTATAAATCTTCACACTGCAACATATTTGTTTCTAAATCTTAATTATATAATCTAGTCAACACACCCACTCACGTACTTTTTGTCAATTCTAGATAGTTTTAAAAATTGCTTTATAATAATTTCTGTTATTTGATGCAATTTTCTTCTTTTCAAAAAATTGTTTATCTTGGTATTTTTGATATTTTGACATTTCAGTTTTGTCATAATAATGAATCTTATGTTGATTTGGCTTTGATAATATGTTTTTTAATTCCATAAGGCTTCTTCCTGGTAATTTGGTAATATTATTCAGTGAATAGATTAACTTAGTTAGAATTACATTACATGGTGAAGCCAATAGACTAAAATTCTTTAAAATAAAATGTACATTTCCAAAAAAAAGTATATGTCCATATATATATACTTATATATTTATCTATCTTTATTTATATAATTTATTGTATGCTATAAATAAAAATGTATGTATTATGTGTACATATCCATTTCTATACACACATACATTTTTGTTTTACAATTTTATCTAGTGCTATAGATTCAATAAAATAGTTCTCTATGTTTTTCTAAGGTAAAACTGATTGAAATAAAATTAAAGAATTTTAGTTGGGGCAGCTAGGTGGCCCAGTGAATAAAGTACCAGTGCTGGAGTTAGGAGGACTTGAGTTCAAATCCAGCTCAGACACTTAACATTTACTAGCCATGTGACCTTGGGCAAGTAACTTAATCCCAATTGCCCTGCCTTCCCTTCTCCAAAAAGGAAAAAGAAATCACCCCCAAAAAGAATTGTAGTCTCTTCTTTGCTAATGCCTAAATATTTATTCACTTAATTTCTTATTTTTCTTTTTTCTGCTTTATTTCTATAGCTAGCATTTTTAACACTCTAGCAATAATAATGGCAATAGCTGACTTTTTCCCTCCTTTTCTGCTTTTTTGGAAAATATTCCAGTATTTTTTCCATTATAAATGATGCTACCTTTTAGTTTCATATAGCTGCTATCTTTGCATTATAGGAAAGCTATTTTAATTC
Organism: Petaurus breviceps papuanus; assembly: GCF_028583685.1. NCBI lineage: Eukaryota > Metazoa > Chordata > Mammalia > Diprotodontia > Petauridae > Petaurus > Petaurus breviceps. The sequence continues at coordinate 1,329,882 of NW_027187324.1, forward strand.
TAATGTTTGTGTGTGTGTGTGTGTGTTTTTAACATAAATGAGTGTTGCAGTATATAGGCTTTACTGCTTCTATTAATATAATTATTTGTGGTTTATTGTTATTAATATAATTTATTATTCTGATTGTTTTTCTAATACAAAACCACCCTTGCTTTCTTGATATTAAATTAACTGGATTCATAATGGAAATTAAAAAAAAAAGACAGTCTCTTTTCAAGTAGTTTATTTTTTTCCCTTTTGCTTTATCTGAGATCATGATTGCTATCCCCTATTTTTTTAGCTTCATCTGAAGCATAATAGTTTCTGTCCCCACGTTTTATCTTTACTCTATGTGCCTCTCTGCATCCAAAGTATTTTTTTGTAAAATACATTATAGGATTCTGTTTTTCAATTCACTCTCCTATCCATTTCCATTTTATGGGAGAGTTTTTCCCATTCATGTTCACAGTTCTGACAATTGTGTATTTTCATACATTCTATTTTCCCCATTTATACCTTCTTTCCTCTCTTTCCTTTCACACTGTCCCTCCTTGTCAGTGTTTTGCTTCTGACCACCTCTTCTCTTAATCTATCCTCCCTTTGATCAGCTCTCCCCTTTCTTTGTTCCCTTCCCCTCCTACTTCACTATAGGGTAAGATAGATATTTATACCCAACTGAGTGTGCATGTTATTACCTTTGAGGTAAATCCAATGAGAATAAGGTTCAGAGTTCACTCTACATCCTTTTTCCCTCCACATATGTATGTCTTTTGCACTTCTTCATATATAATTTGCCCCCATTCTGCCTCTCCCTTTCCTCTTCTCCAGTACAATCCTCTTTCTTGCCACTCCTTTTTATATATACCCAAAAAACCTACACTACCTGTCTATGTATACTCCTAATTGCATTAATAAAGATATTGTTCTTCGTATTTACAAGTCTCACTTTCCCATGTAGAGATGTAAACATTTTTAAATTTATGGGACAAAATATAAATTGTTTTTCTTTCTCATTTACTTTGTATGCTTGTCTTAAGTCTTGTATTTGAAAATAGTTTTCTGTTTAGCTCTGGTCTTTTTATCAGAAAAGTTTGAAAATTCTTCATTTCAAAAACAAAAACAAAAAAACAACAAAAAATGAAAGTTCTCCATTTCACTGAATGTCCATTTTCCCTCCTGAAAGATTATGTTTAATTTTGTTTGGTAGTTGATTCTTGGTTGTAATAAAAGCATCATTGTCTTCCAGAATATCGTATTTTACGACCTCTAATTCTTTAATGTAGAAGTTGCTAAGTCCTTTGTAGTCCTGACTATGATTCCTCAATAATGGAATTTTTTCTTCCTGACTGCTTGCAGTATGTTCACCTTAATCTGAGAGTTCTGAAATTTGACTAGAATATTCCTTAGAATTTTCATTTTGGGATGTCTTTCAGGAGGTGATTAGTGGATTTCTCAATGACTATTTTATCCTCTGGTTCTAGGATATCAAGGAAGTTTTCCTTTTTGAAAGATGTTGTCCACACTCTTTTTTTTTATCATGGCTTTCAGGTTGTCCTGGATCTATTTTCTAGGTCAATTGTTTTTCCAATGATGTATTTTACACTTCTATTTTTTTATTCTTCTGATTTTATTTGATTTTTGATGTCTTGTAGAGTCATTAGTTTCCACTTGTCCAATTTTAATTTTTAAAGGAATTGTTTTCTTCAGTGGATTTTTGTACTTCTATTTTCCATTTGGCTAATACTTTTTAAAGTGTTGTTTTCTTTTTCCAAGCTGTTGACTCTTTTCCCATAATTTTTTAGAATAATTCCCTTATGTAACTTTCATTTATTTTTCCATATTTTCTTCTACTTTCTTTGTGACCTCTTCCATGAGGACATTTTGGGTCTGAGACCAATCTCTGAGGCTTCACATGTAGATGTTTTGATATAACAATATTTTATATCAAATGTCTTCTGAATTTATGTATTTTCCTTTTCTGTTGCCATAATAGCTTTCAATGGTTAGGGTTCTTTTGTTTTGTTTTGTTCATTTTCCACCTTATTTTGTGACTTAAAATGGAACTCTGGTCCTAAGTGCCACTGTCCCAAGCTTCTTGGGCTGAAGGTCAGGTAGCTGGACACTGACTTTCTAAGTAAGGGCCCCTTATGGCTGACATCTTAACTTTTGCACCAGTGTCACCCTGCCTAATATAGTCAACTGTGCCAGGGCTTCTGGGTTTGTCAGGTTTGCCCACTAACTTACTGCTTTGGGACTGGAGGCCTCACAACTGGTCCACTGTGCTGCTAGCCTATTGTGCTGGGACTTCAGGGTCTTGGTTGTTGATCTGTGCTATGACTAGGAGTCTCCTGCCTGGACAACACCTTCACTGAGTTGCAATCCCTTTTATCCAAGTGAGACAGATTCCTTGGCAGTCCTTTAAATTATTTGGGGCTGGAAAATTGTTTTACACTGTTCTTTTGCATGTTCCAAAACTCCAGAATTCACTTTGAGGTGTGATTTAAAGTTATTTTCAGAGAAACTGGGGAGAGCTCAGGCAACTTCCTGCCTTTTCTCCCCCATCTTGGCTCTGTATCCTATTTAATCTATTTCAGATAAAAAATCAAGATTGCATCAAGATTCACTAGTCATTGGGTAAGGGCCAGCCTTATCGTGACCATTTTTATGTATTTCTTTATGTGTGGCTTAAATTGCTGGATCTCTTTTCCTAATTTACGTTAGGACATTTTGCCATTTAGAATTTTTGTAAACTTCAGATGCTACTCTTTTATGAATGAAGTGACAGTTTTTAGTAGAAAACTAGATATATAGCTATATATGAAAGATGCTATATCTTCAGTGCTGTTGCCCTATCTTTGCAGCAAATGCTTTGTTTAGGAGGAGTGATGACAGCCCCAACAGCAATTTTGGTAGTTACAACTATCATGAGCAACCTGGAGAATTACCCATGCCCCCCTCACCAGCTGATGTGACCAAATATCTGGCAGAGACCCAACTCAAGGTTCAGAACTGAGGAACCCCAAACCCTCATCTCCAACTTAGACAATGAATCTGTAAATGATGTGGGAAGAATTTTTTTAAATCAATTTTTCTCTATTATCTCTTTCAGCACAAAAACAAAATTATTTTTTTTTTTTGGTATGGAAGTATCTTCCTCTCCTTTATCCTTTCCTGGTTTGAGTATCAGGGACCTATTTGATTCAAAATAGTTTAGTAGCAAATTATACAATGTGAGAATTACTTAGTCTTTAAAATTTAATAGAGTTCATTGTGAAACTTTCGAGTTTCAGAAGGTGTATTTTGTTATTATTTTTTATTTTTCCTTATAAATTTATGTCATGTTCATTTTTTTGAGATTGAATTGTTTAGATTTAAAATTTCTATTCTTTTGATTTGCATATTAATATTTTAATATATGTATTTCACTTAAATTACCATTTCTATCATTGAATAGTCAATCAATAAACATTTATTAAGCACCTATTATGCACCAGGCACTGTGCTTAGCCCTGGGAATACAAAATTGGACAAAAGACAGTACCTGATCTCATGAAGCTCAACAATATAGTAAATTTATTTTGGTATATTATTATAAATGGTTCCAGATGTTACAATTAATTATCTGAAATAAAAGGAAACTGAGGGCAAAGTTGCCAAGTTCGATGATTTAATTTGCAAGGATAGTATTTGCATATCAAATCAGGTCATCTGATCAATGAGGTGTCAGAGAGAAAAGGACAGTTACAAAGCTAATTTTTATAACAGAAAAGAGGACTTAAAAAAAGTAGAAACTTGTTTTGAACATATTCAGTTGCACACTGTAGGTCACTTGACTAGTAAGCTTCTCCCAGGCTTTCTTAATCCTACCCCAAAAGTACTTGGGTAGGGGTGGAGCCAAGATGGTGGAGTACAAGCATGACCTACCTGTGTTCCAGCTTCCACCTTCCCCAATCCATGTAAAAAGGGGACTCTAAACAAAGTTTGGAGCTGAAGAACCCACAAAATGACACAAAGAAGCTAACCTCCCACTGAGGACAGCCCAGCAGGATGGCAGGAATCAGCCAGGGCAGCGCTCTGGAAGCTGAGCCCAGCAACACGCAGAGGCTTTAGCCTCAGGGCGGGCCTGACCAGCCTCAGGCCAGAGGGACTCCAGATCAGCAGCAGCTGTGGCCCTTTCCAGATTTATCAACACATAGATGCGAAGGACAAAGTGACAGGTCAGTGTAGTCTGGACTTTGGGACCTAGTAAGTGGGAGTGCATGGATTTGCCCCCTGGGGTGAGAAGCTGCTGAGATGCTGGCACAGCCAGCCAGCGCCACATGGCAGCTTCAGCTCTTGGGCTGCAAAGTATAGGGGGAAGAAGCACCAGTCTGAGGGGTGTAATGTAATGTCAAGGAAAGGCAACTTCCCAAGGTTCAGAATACCAGCATAGGTGCTCTCCATTTTATTCAGTGACCAACCAAGAACAGAGAAAATCAAAATATGACATCATTCAAAATACAGCATTTACTAAGTGTGATCAAATAATCTCCAAGTACTACCCCACCCCAGGACCTGCCAATCATTCAATCAATTACAAAGTCCCTGTTCTAAATACTACTCCACCCCTAGGCTGTACCTTCATTTAGTCCACCACAAAGCCCCTCTTCTCAAATGGAGATTAGTTTCCAAACATAAGTAAAGTACATTCATTTGTTCTACCATAGAACACAAAAAGGTCAAAAGTTCCCCACCCCTGGATCACAATTGAATCTACCCCAGAGTTACAATCAAGTTTAAGCACAGCACTTAATACCCAAATGGAGGTCTTTTCTTCATCTTGACACCAGGCAAGTTCTCAGCAATCTTTGTTCCTGGGGAGACAAAGCTTAGCAAGGCCACAAGATACATTGCCAGTCTCTTCATTAATTCATCCTCAGTCTGCAGAACAGTCCTAGGACCCCTGAAAACATTAGCAAAACCCTCTCCCAGGATTTCTGTAAACACACAACAAGAAAATCCTCATTCAGGGCTTCTGAACCAAGAGAAATGTTCTCAGACTCCTGCAACAACAGCATTGTCCTTCACCAGTGGACAGTATTCACTCTCTGTCTGCAGGACAGCCTCAGTAGCTCTTAACCAACAGCCAGGTTCCAGGACTTCTTCAACAACAGGACTGCCTGTCACCAGAGGACAAATCTGGTAATACAACATCAAAACAGACAGAAAAAGTACCAACAAAACAGCCATGTCTCCTCAGTCCTTGGTGGCTCTGGGGGCAGGTCTCAAAAGTCCAGAGCAATTCCAAGTGGCCCTCAGCAATCCTCTCAGTCTCTCTCTGCCTCCATGAGGGTGCTGCTTCCAAAAAGTTCTTCTGCCTCTCTCTTGTCTCTCCAAATCTGCGTCACCAGCTCCTCCCAGTTCAGGACTTTCTTTTCACATCAAGAAGTCCATCCCACAGGTGGGATTAACAAGCTCTGAATTTTAACACAATCAATTTTAAAACCAAGCCAATACAGGGGAATCTTTAATTGCCATTACTATCACAAGGGGTAATCACTCTTGCTTTAACCTTCTTGGATCTGGATTGCAGTCTAGGGTGGAGGTCCCGGGGTGTGTGTCCAGCTTGCCAGAGCATGTGGAGACCTCAGAGAGGGCACCCATCTAATACCTCCGGCAGCTGAGAAAACCCCAGCGTTTGGGAAGAAAGCTCCCCTGTCTGGTGGCAGAGTCCTACTGTAGCAAAAAGCCCAGGGCTCAAGTAACTGAGAGGTGACGTGACAAGGCAAAGGAAACAAAGCAGACAGAAGATTGCAACATTACACTCCTATTTTGGGGACAAAAAGGAGCAAAGCATGGAACAGGAGGAAGACAGTGAAGTCAGAACTCCTGCACCAAAATCTTCAAAGGAAAATACAAGCTGGTTATAGGCCATAGAGGACCTTAAGAAGCAGATAAGAGAAGTGGAGGAAAAATTGGGAAGAGAAATGAGAATAATGCAAGAAAATTATGAAATGAGAGTCAACAGCCTGACTCAGGAAAATAGTACCTTAAAAAATAGACTGATTCAAATGGCAAAAGAGGCTCAAAAAGGCAATGAAGAGAAGAATGGCTTAAAAAGCCAATTTTGGCAGATGGAAAAAGAAGTTCAAAAGATCAATGAGGAGAATCATTGCTTCAGAATTAGACTGGAGCAAATGGAAGCTAATGACATTATGAGAAATCAAGATGCTGTTAAACAGATCCAAACAAATGAAAGAATAGAAAGCAATGTGAAATATCTCATGGGAAAAACCTCTGACCTGAAAAATAGATCCAAGAGAGATAATTTTAAAATTACTGGACTACCTGAAAACCATGATGAAAGTAAGAACCTAGAAATCATCGTCCAGGAAGTTCTCAAAGAAAACTGCCCTGATATTTTAGAAGCAGAGGGCAAAATAGATGTTGAAAGAATCCACTGATCACCTCCCGAAAAAGTTCCCAAAAAGAAAACTCCTAGGAATATTATAGCCAGGTTCTGGAATTCCCAGATTAAGGAGAGAATATTACCAGCAGCCAGGAAGAAAAAATTTGAATATTGCTGAAACAAAATCAGGATAACCCAGGATTTGGCAGCTTCTACACTGAGGGAACAAAGCTTGGAATATGATATTCCAGAGGGCAAAGGAGCTGGGATTAAAACTAAGAGTCACCTACCCAGCAAAACTGAGTATCCTGTTTCAGGGGAAAATATGGTCATTCAGTGGAATAGAGGACTTTTAAGCATTCTTGCTGAAAAAAACAGAGTTGAATAGAAAATTTGACATTCAGATACAAGAAACAAAAGAAGCATGAGAAGGTAAACATGGAAAAGAAATTATAAGGAATTTTTCAAAGTTGAACTATTAACATTCCTACATGGATAAACAATAATTGTTACTTATGAAACTTTTTTCAGTAGTTGAAAAGATTAGACATATATATATGTATATATATATATATATATATATATATATATATATATATATATATGAGGGTATATGGGCATATGAATACATATGTGAATGTGTGTATATATGTTTACAGGTATACATAGATAGAGGGCACAGAACCAATTTAATAGGAAGGGATGATACTTAAAAGGTGAAATTAAGAGGTGAGAGGAATATAATGAGAGGAGATGGGGAGAGACATATTGGGCTAAACTATCTCAATACAGAAGAGGCAAGGGAAAATGGTTACAATGGAGGGGAAGAATAGGAAGGCAAAAGGGAATGGATCAACCTTATTCCCACTGAATTTGACTTGAGGGGGGAATGAAATACACACTAAATAGGGTATCTCATCCTCCAGGAGAGTAGGGGGGAAGGGGATGAGAGGGGAGATGATGGAAGGGAGGGCAGGCTGGGGGGGAGTGAAGTTGGAAGCACCCACTTTTGAAAAGGGACGGGATCAAAGTAGCGAATAGAACAAATGGGAGATGGGATAGGAGGGAGGGAAAGATAGTTAGTCTTTTACAATATATCTACTATGTTATTGTTTTGCATTAGCTACACATGTACAACCTATACTGAACTGCTTATCATTCCCAGTAAGGGTGACTGACAAGGAAGGAAGGGAATGAATGTGGAATTTTAAGTTTTAAAATCAAATATTCAAATACACACACACACACACACACACACACACACACACACACACATATATATATATATACTATTATTAATACCATCTTACATGTAATTGGGAAATAAGATATACAGGCACTGAGGCATAGAGATCCACTGGAAAAGTCAAAAGTGGTATGGGAGAAAATATGGGAGAGAGCAGATTGGAGGAGGGGATGCCCTGTGGGAATGCTATTTTGGGGCGGTGGGTAGGGGAAAAACGGGGAGAAATTTTGTAACTCAAAATCTGGCGGAAAAGAATGATGTAAATCAGAAGCTAATAAAGCATTTAAAAATAAATTAAAAAATAAAATAGAAATTTTAAAAAGTATAGACTGTTACAAGGGTCTCTTACTGATTAAGAAAAATTACCTGAAGATATGAATAATATCTTATCCCATTAACTTTTTTTTGGAAACCCACCTACCCCTCTCTCTTAGTCTCAGGGAATTTATCCTTGATTGATTTTGATAGCCCATAAATCTCAAAACATGAATTTATGCTGGTAATTAATGGATTATAAGATTTTTACCTTTGTATATGAAAATATTTGGGGGATAGTTCCCCATTTATATGATCTAAGTCTCAGAGGGTTGTCTAGGACTATGAGAAGTCAAGTGACCTGTCCTAGGTCACATATCCAGTTTGTGTTAGAGGCAAGACTTGACTCTAGTTCTTCCTTACTCCAAGACCAGAACACTATCTACTCTGCCACACTGTGCCAAGGTACTTTGTTACAATAAATAGTGCCAAGGACTACTTAGTTATAGAGGAGTTGATGATCTGTATCCATATGAGAAGGTTACACACCACGAGTCCTGTTCACTTTCAACTGCCAACTTAAAACTGTTTCTCTTAACATTCTCTCTGCAACAATATGGGGAAAATGTTCCAAATCACTTATGGAGAAATTCAGATGAAGGAAATAAAAGTTTCTACTTTGTACTTTTCAGGTGGGCAAAGATAACAAAAAATGAAAACATTTGTTAGCAGGGATATGGGAGGACAGATAAAACTAATATCCAGTTGGTTGAGTTGTGAATTGTAAGTAAAGCTCCAAAAGTCATCAAATTATGCATATCCCTTGATCCAGTAATACCACTTTTATGCCTATACCCCAAAAGATCATCCAAAAATATTTATAACATTGTCTGTATTATAAAAAGAACTGGAAGCTAAAGGGTTATCATCAATTGGGAAATGGCTGAACAAATTATGATGAATAAATGTAATGGAATATTAGTAAAAAAAAAAGTGCTTGGGTAGCAGCAAACACCCTAGCATACCCAGGATGGCTGCTAGCACAGATTCTTTGATCTACTTTTCTATAGGAAAACAACTCAAAAGGGGTTAAAAATCCTAGTTTGATCAATCAAACATATATCATTTACCTAGTTCAGGGGAAAAAGTCAGCACCCTGAAATTCAGAGAATACAAAAAGAAGTTACAAGAGAAAATAACACAATTTAGCAGAAAGGGCTTCTAGCTCTCTGACCATTATATCCATACCTAGTTATTCACCAGAGAGAGAAGCACCAACATCTTGATTTTCAAAGCCAGGGGGTAGGTGGGTGGGTGCTCAACAGCTGTCCAGAGTCTCATCTGGCCAAAGCACACAACTCTTCCCATAAATGAGCCCCCAAAGCAAAACCTTGCCTCAGAGGTATATATAGCCTTCTCCAGGGTCAGAGAATATCACAACCCTCCTTACCCACTTGACTACAAAGTAACAAAAGTTGTGCCTTCCTGAAAATCAAGCCTTCCACCACAGACTCCAGGTGAGCACATGCAACCTATTAGGGGGCATAGTATATTTTCAAATCAGGAAAGGTACTCAATTTCAATTTAGGCTTATTAAGGGGCAGGGAAGATCTTCAAATTTCTATTACCATTACACCTTGCCTTATAGGTGGTGCCTTTTATAACCAGAAAGATTGCTAGGAAAGAGGAATGCATGGTCAATAATTAACAGTCAACCTCTCCCCACCCCTCATCTTCCATAGAAGATTCCTTTACTCAACTTAGACTCTAGTTCAAGAGAAAAAAAAAGGTTTATCTATTAAGACTGGAAAGAGCAACTTAACCTCTGGCTAACCTTTCTCCAGCTACCAGAATGGGGGCTTAGTCTCTGGTCAACCTCCCTTTCTTCTAAAAAGGAGCATTTACCTTTTGGTCAATGCCCCTTTCTGATAGAAAGGGAAACAGTCTTTAAAAAGAATAATCCTACAATTATTTTGTTATGTCTTATTATAAAGTATCTGTTACTAAATGATAAAGTCTTCTCAATCTATTTGTTCACTAAATTTATAAGTAACCTAGCCTTAAGAGTCTACCTACATTACTCTAGCTAAGCTGTTAGGGCTAGGTTTTCTTTTTTTTTTCTTCTTTCTTTCTTTTTTTTTGGTCTTTATTAATTTGTTTGTTTACTTTGAGTTTACAAGATTCAGTTCCCCAGTTCTTTGGGTTTCAAATTTTCCTCCTTTCACTCCCCTTCCCCCAATAGTGGCATACGATAAGGTATAGGATCTGCAAATACTTTCACATTAGACATTGGTCAGGTTATAAAGCAAGATTGTATAGGATGAAATGAACAATGGGAAAGAGGAAACAAAAGCAAACAAGAAAAAGAAAAAGAGCAGGTAGTTTGCTTCAATCTGGGTTCAAACTCAGTTCTTTCTAGTTCTGAATGGAGTTCTCTCTCCATCATGAGTCTTTTGGAGTTAACTTATAGACCTGCATTTCTGAGAAGAGATTGGTCTATCAAAGTTGGTCATCACACATATGTTGTGTCTGTAATTGTGTACAAATTTCTCCTGGTTCTGCTCTTCTCCCTCAGCATCAATTCGTATAAGCCCTTCCAGGTAAAAATGAAGTCCATCTGCTCTTTGTTTCTTATGGCACAATAGTATTCCATTACATTCGTATACCATAACTTGTTTAGCCATGCCCCAATTGATGGGCATCCCCTTAATTTTCAATTCTTTGCCACCACAAAAAGAGCTGCTATAAATTTTTTATGAATATGGGTCTTCCTCCTGCTTCTATGATCTCTTTGGGATACAACCGTAGTAGTGGTATTGCTGGGTCAAAGGATACGAAATTTCTTATAGCCCTTTAGGCATAGTTCCAGATTGCTCTCCAGAATGGCTGGATCAGTTCACAACTTCACCAGCAATGTATTAGTGTTCCAATTTTTTCACATCCTCTCCAGCATTTATCATTTTCCTGTTTTGTTATCTTAGCCAATCTGACTGGTGAGATGTGGTACCTCAGCATTGTTTTGATTTGCATTTCTTCAATCAATAGTGATTTAGAGCATTTTTTCATATGCTTATAGATATCTTTAATTTTTTCCTCTGAGAACTGCCTGTTCATATCCTTTGACCATTTATCAATTGGGGAATGACTTGTATCATTATAAATTTGACTCAATTCTCTGTATATTTTAGAGATGAGGCCTTTATCAGAGACATTGGTGGCAAAATTTTTTTTCCCAGTTTTCCACTTCCCTCTTAATCTTGGTTACATTGTCTTTGTTTGTACAGAAGCTTTTCAATTTCATGTAATCAAAGTTATCCATTTTGCATTTTGTAATGCTACCTAATTATTATTTGGCCATAAAGTCTTCCCCTTTCCATAAATCTGACAGGTAAACTATTCCTTGTTTTCCCAGATTGCTTACAGTATGATCCTTTATACCTATATCATGCACCCATTTAGACTTGATTTTGGTATATGATATTAGATAATGGTCTATGCCAGCATACTATAATCCATTTTTCCCAGAAGTTTTTGTCAAATAGTGAGTTCTCATCCCCAAAACTGGGGTCTTTGAGTTTATCAAAGAGTATATAATTATAGTCTTTGAGTGCTGAGTCTCATGTACCCAAACTAATCCATTGATTCACTGCTCTATTCCTCAGCCAGTACCAAGTAGCTTTGATTACTGCTGCTTAATAATACAGATTAAAATCGGGTATAGCTAGGACACCTTCCCTAGCATCTCTTTTCATTAATTCCCTAGATATCCTGGACCTTTTGTTCTTCCAAATGAATCTTGTTACTATTTTTTCTAGGTCTGTAAAGTAATTTTTTGGTAAATTGATTGGTATGGCACTAAAAATGTAATTCAGAAAAAAATCATTTTTATTATATTTGCTCGACCCAGCAACAGGCAATTGATGTTTTTCTAATTAATTAGATCTGACTTTATTTGTGTGAAGAATGTTTTGTAGTTGTGTTCATATAGGTCCTGGGTTTGTTTTCACAGGTAGATTTCCAAATATTTTATACTGTCTACAGTAACTTTAAATGGGATTTCTCTTTCTATCACTTCCTGTTGAATTTCATTAGAAATATACAGGAATGCCAAGGATTTATGTAGGTTTATTTTATATCCTGCAACTTTGACAAATTTATTCATTGTCTCAAGTATTCTTTTTACTTGATTCTTTAGCATTTTCTAAGTATATCATCATATCATCTGCAAAGAGTGGTCTTTTCTTTGCCTAATTTGATTCCTTTGATTTCTTTTTCTTCTCTACTTGCTACTGCTAACAATTCTAGTACCAGATTGAATAAGAGGGGTTACAGTGGACACCCTTGTTTCAATCCCTGATCTTATTAGAAATGCTTCTAGCTTATCCCCATTATATATAATACTTGCTGATGGCTTTAAATAGATGCCACTTATTATTTTAAGGCAGTTTCTATTTATTCCTATACTTTGTAGTGTTTTTAATAGGAATGGATGTTGTATTTGTCAAAAGCCTTTTCTGCATCTATTGAGATTATCATGTAGTTTCAGCTAGTTTTATTGTTGATATGATCAATTGTACTGATGGTTTTACTAATATTAAACCATCCTTGCATTCCTGGGATAAATCCTACCTGATCATAGTGTATTATTCGTATGAAAAGTTGCTATAGTCTTTTTGCAAACATTTTATTTAAAATTTTGGCATCTATATTCATGAGGGAAATTGGTGTATAATTTTCTTTTTCAGTTTTATGTCTTCCTGATTTAGGTATCAGTACCATGTTTGTGTCATAAAAAGAATTTGGTAGGACTCCTTCACTTATTTTCCCAAATAGTTTGTAGAGCATTGGAATCGATTATTCTTTAAATGTTTGATAGAATTCACTAGTAAATACATCTGTCCCTGGAGATTTTTTCCTAGGGAGTTGACTGATGGCTTGTTCAATTTCTTTTTCTGAGATGGGGTTATTTAAGTAACTTACATCCTCTTCAGTTAATCTGGGCAGCTTATATTTTTGTAAATATTCATCCATTTCACTGATTGTCAAATTTATGTGCATATAATTTGGCAAAATAATTCCTAATTATTGTTTTAATTTCCTCTTCATTGGAGGTAAATTCACCCTTTTCATTTTTGATACTCATAATTTGGTTTTCTTCTTTCTTTTTTTTATCTTATTGGCTAAGAGTCTATCAATTTTATTGTTTTTTTCATAAAACCAGCTCAGTTTTATTTATTAATTCAATAGTTTTCTAACTTCAATTTTATTAATCTCTCCGTTGGTTTTCAGTATTTCTAATTTAGTATTTAATTGGGGATTTTCAATTTGTTCTTTGTCTAGCTTTTTCAATTGCATGCCCAGTTCATTGACCTCCCTTTTCTCTAATTTATTCATGTATGCACTCAGTGATATAAAACTTCCCCTAAGAACTGCCTTTGCTGCATCCCACAAATTTGGTATGCTGTCTCATTATTATCCTTCTCTTGAATGATGTTACTGGTTATTTATATGATTTCTTGTTTGACCCACTCATTCTTTAGGATTAAATTGTTTAGTTTCCAATTAGTTTTTAGTCTATCTTTCCATGTCCCTTTATTGCATATGACTTTTATTGAATCATGAACTTAGAAGGATGCATTTACTATTTCTGCCTTTGTGCATTGAATTGTGAGGTTTTTATTTCCTAGTACATGCTTTTGTGTGTGTATATGCCATATAGCACTGAGAAGAAGGGATATTCCTATTTATCCCCATTCAGTTTTCTCCAGAGATCTGTCATACCTACCCTCTCTAAGATTCTATTCACCTCAACTTCTTTCTTGTTTATTTTGAGGTTGCATTTATCAAGTTCAGAGAAGGGGAGATTAAGGTCCCCCACTAGTATAGTTTTGCTATCTATTTCTTCCTCTAATTCCCTTACCTTCTCTTATAGGAATTTGGATGCTATACCTCTTGGTGCATATATGTTAAGTAATAATATTTCTTCATTCTTGATGGTGTCTTTTAGCAGGTTATAGTTTCCTTCTTCATCTCTTTTAATTAGATCAAATTTTGATTTTGCTTTATCTGAGATGAGGATTGCTACCCCTGCTTTTTTTTTTTTTTTACTTTTGCTTAGGCAGGATATATTTCACTCCAGCCTTTTACCTTTATCCTGTGTGTATCCCTCTGTTTCAGATGTGTTTCTTGTAAACAGCATATTGAAGGATTATGGTTTTTAATCCATTCTGCTATCTGCCTCCATTTGATGGGAGAGTTCACCCCATTCAAATTCAGTTATGATCACTATCTGTCTCTTTCCCTCCATCCTATTCCCTCCCCTGTTTATGATTTTATTTTTCTCCTCTTCTCCCTTCCCCTCCTTAAGGGTTTTCATTTTGACCACCACCTCCCTCATTATTCCCTTCTTATCAGGTCCCCTCCCTTTTCCTCTCCTTCCCCTTTATTTCTTCCCTCCTTTCTAACCCCCCCTTTGTAGCCTTTCCCCCCTCCTACTGCCTGTAGGATATAATAGATTTTTATATTTAATGTAGTATGTTATTTCTTCTTCAAACCAAGATTGACAGGAACAGAACTCATGCAAGGCTCCTCTCCCTCCCCTCTTTCCCTCTATTATGATATGTTTTGTGTCTCTTCTAGATACAGTCCTATGCTTAACTGCTTGTGTTATTCCCTCCTTGCACCAGAACCAATGAAGGAAAAGCTCATATAATGTTGTTCATCTCTCTCCCTTCTTTCCCTTTACTATATTGTTTTTATGCCTCTTTGTGTGAAATAATTCACCCTTTTCTGCTTCATTCTTTCCTCTTCTTTCATTGCAGTCCCTTTGTAGCCCTTAATGAGGTTTTTTTTAATTGTTATTTTGTGTAATTTATACCCATACTCTCTACTTGTCTATAAACAGTTTGCTCTTATTTAATAACAGGGTGTGTGTGTTTTCCTTGTTTACTTTTCTGTATCTCTCTTGTGTCTCATAATTGGAGGTTGAATTTTCCATTGAGCTCTGGCTTTTTCATCAGAAAGTTCTGGAAATCCATTACATAGTTGAATTATCATCTCCTTGCCTGGAAGAATATGTTCGGTTTCACTGGGTAGGTGATCCTTGGTTGTAACCCAAGCTCTTTTGCCTTGAGAAAAATTGTATTCCACTTCCTCCCATCTTTCAGTGTAGAGGCTGCCAGATCCCGTGCGATCCTCACTGTGGTTCCATGATATTTGAATGGTTTCTTTCTGGCTCCTTGTAGTATTTTCTCCTTTACTTTTTAGTTCTGGAGTTTGGCCACAACATTTTGCAGACTTTTAAATTTGGGATCTCTTTCAGGAAGTGTCCGGTGGATTCTCTCAATTTCTATTTTACCCTCTGGTTCTAGGATCTCAGAGCAGTTTTCCTTTATGAGCTCTTGGAGGATGTTGTTTAGGCTCATTTTTTCATCATGATTTTCCAGTAGGCCTATGATTCTCAGATTATCTATTTTCCAGGCCAGTTATTTTTCATTCAGATATTTTACCTCTTTTTCTAATTTTTCATTCTTGATGTTTTGTTTGACTAATTCTTGGTTCCTCATAGAGTTATTTGCTTCAGTTTGATTGATTCTAGTTTTTAGCAAATTATTTTCCTTGGTTAGTTTTTGGAGCTCCTTTTCCTTATGACATATTTTTCTTTTTAAGGAGCTGTTTTCTTCATTGTAATGTTTTTCTAATTTTGCAGTTTTGATTTTTAAAAAATTATTCATTTTATCTTCTATCTCTCTAATTTGGTTTTCAAAGTTCCTTTTGAGCTCATCTAAGAATGCTTTCTGTGCTTGAGACCAGTTCCCTGTTGAGGCTTCAGCTGTGGCTATGGAGTCAACACTGTCTCCCTTTGAATTTGGTCCCTCCCTCTCACAATAGCAGGACTCCAGAGTCTTTGTCTTTGCAGTCTGCTTTTTACCCATTTTGAGGCAGGGTCCTAGCCACACCCTTCCTCTAGGCTTCCCGAGCTTTTACTGTTTAAGGTTTTGCCCTGGGGCAATAATTACAATGTTTTCTAGGTCAGCAGGGGACTGGAGCAGCTGGGGTTCATTCAGCCATCCTGGTTCCTGGAGGTCCAGATAGGGGCTTTTTAAATTTCTAGGCTGTGAATTGGTAGTCCTAGGAGTAGCTGTGGCCCCTGCCAGGGGCCCTGCATTTGACTCTTACCCTGCTCCATCCAGTCCCAGCCCTGTGGTGATAGGCCTGGCAGTGGCCCTTGTGGTTGGTGGGTCAGCTTACCGCCACATTGATCAGACCTCCGCGCATTGTCATCTTCCTGGACTCTCAGGGCTAGCTTTTCTTAAAGAAGGAAGTTTAATCTTCTAATTAAACAAATTGATTTCCTTTTCATCAAGGCAGAGTTGTATAACTTTTATTTCCTATTTAGATGAGATTATAGAATTAGATAATCCAGTGAATTCTATAGATACATTTTACTTTACTTACATTTTGAGTAAAGAATTTGATAAAGTGTATCATATTATTTATTGTGGAAAAGATGGGGAGATTTGGACTACCTGATAGCAAATGAGAGGGATTCAGATCTGGTTGAATGGCTGTACTAAAAAGAATAGATAATTGTTTGATGACAGTTGCACATGGTATCTCCAGTGGAGAGCCCAAAAATATGTTCTTGGCCCTGTGATATTTAATATTTTTATCAAGGACTTAGATACATTCATAGATTCATCATATTTGCATATGATACAAACCTGAAAGACAACACACAAAATGACAGAATAAGAATCCAGAAGAGATTCAATAGGCAAGAGCATTAGGTTGCACATAATAAAATGACATTTAATAAAGGAGAAATGCAAAGTTTTAAACTTGGATTCAAAATTACAGCTTGCCAAGTATATATTAAAGGAGCCAAGGTTAAATAGTATTTTGTTTTGTTTTATTTTCTGGCAAATGTCTGGGAATTTTAGTGAACTGAAAGATGAATATGAATAAACACTCTCAGTTGACAAAAAAGCTTATGTATACTTAGACTTCATTAAGAGGGAGTGTAGCTTCCAGGAATAAGGAGGTGATCGTTTCACCATTCTCCTTCCTGTTCAGAAATGTCCACAGAATTGTGTGTAGTTCTGGATACCACTGGATAGAAAGAAAATAATAATCTGGAGAACACTCAGAAGACTGCATCCAGGACAATGGGATATTGAGTCCATGTCATTTGAGTATCTATCAGAGGAACTTGTCTTTAGAGAAAATGAGACACATGTAGAACATGACAGTGTTTTTCAAGAATTAGAAGGACTATCTTGTAGAAAAAGAATTAGACAAATTTTCTTTGTTCCTGAAGTTACCAAAAGCAATGGATAGAAGATGCAAAGAAGCAGCAGGGATGGGCAAGGAAAGATCATTATAAGTTCCAGTGAAGTCCAACTCCCTAGCAAAATACCTCAGGAACATGAAAGAAGAGAACAGACAAAATTAAGGGCGCTTTCATTTTTAAAGGTACCGATGAAATATCTCTGAATTGTATAAACATCCACCTTGGTAAAATTTTAAAGTCTGACCAGCATAGATTGTCTCTGAAACCAGCACCTAACTTTTAGGTGATGCTGATAATCATGCTCTCCTTAATGGATATAGGTAGGTTTCTTAATTATTCTATCTGCTGTCAGGGCACAAGATACAGCTTCTCTGGCTAGTCTTTCAGAATACAATAAATGTCTTGATGTTGAATATGGCTAAAATGGGACTTTGACATGTTTAACATGTATATTTGTTCATTTTTTTAATGGGGAGGAAGGAAAGGAAATATATACTTTTAAATTGCTATATATGTATAGATATGCATATATTCATATATATATATGTATTCCATCAGTAGTTGGTCAAGAGATTAAAAACAAATTAAATTGCAAAATATTAGCAATTCTAGGAACAGTCCTGATTATTTCACCAATAATTTATTGTTTTTAAGTATGGCACCCTTGTTCATTCAGGCTTTTTAACTAGATATACAGTACATATCTCAAACTCGATATGTTCAAGAAAGAACTCATTACCTTTCCTCCTAAACACCTCCCCTCCCGCTTTCCCTATTGTAAAGAACAACATTATTCTCCCAGTCCCTCAGGCTCACAACCTCGGAGACATTATGGATGCCTTGCTATCACTTTTCCCCCTCCCTCCTCCATATCCAGGCTGTTGCCAAGGTCTATCTATTTCACCTTTTAAATATCTCCCAGATGTGCTCCCTTCTCTCTTCAGACACTCCCAAAACTAAAAACAGGCCCGATTAGGCCTGATTATGTCACGCCCCCAAACCCCTACTCAATAAGTTCCAATGGTTTCCTATTACCTCCAGGAGAAAAGAAAAAAATTTCTCTTTAACATTCAAAACTCTTCATGACCTAGCCATTGCCTACCTTTACAATCTTCTTATACTTCACTCCCTAACATATTCTCCCCAATGCAGCGATGCTGTACTCCTGACTATTGCCGGAGCTAGACACTCTATCTCTCAGTTCAGGAAGTTATCTCTGGCTTTCCCCATACCTGGAATCTTTTCATCCTCTGCTTTAACTACTGACTTCCAATTAAGTACCAACTAAAATCTCACCTATCTCCAGTCCCTTTTCATTCCAGTACCTTCCCTTTGTTAATTATTTTCTATTTATTCTGTATCTAGCTTGCTTTGTAAATATTTGTTTTCATGTTCTCTCCCTCCCTTACCCATTAAATTGCAAGCTCCTTAAGAGCAGGGACTGTTTTCTGCCTCTTTTTTTGTATTCCCAGGACTTATCTCAGTGCCTGGCACATATTAGGCACTTAGTAAATGTTTATTAAATTCAATTGAATTTTTATAAACTTTCATAGTCTTTTAAAAATACATATCTGCTGTGCCAATAGGATTTGGCCTTCCGTAACCTTAGAGAGTGAATTCAGTGGAGGCTGAAACCAGGTCATCAGAAGCACTACAGAGTCCGTTTTTTCTCTGCTGGGATGGCAATTCTATGAGCAGTTTTAGCAGGATCAGATTTTGTATATGCTGAGATATGTAGATGATATGGTTACTGATGGTATGAGTGATGAAAGAAGATGGTGTTCTAGGTCTTGAGGTCTTTCTAGCTCCCTGAATGTTTGTCACGATATGTCCAACTGATCCTCATGTAGTAAGAAGATAAATTCTAAACCTTTCTATTTCAGACACAAATGTCTTTAAATCTAATTGAGTAAACTTGGGCTCTCTGTGAAGCAGCAGTATCTAAGTGTCTCTTTCTAGAAAGAAGCAGGGATGGATTGGGTACACTTCTAGTTGAATGAGTAGAGTTATTAGTAATTTATTCCTGCTTTATTTTTAAGTAGTTTTCTCATTTGTTGTTCAGAACAACGGTGTAGCTACTTTGAAATCTGTCAAATATATTTTGGATGACTTAAAGGATCTCTAGTTTTTGGTTGTTGACATTCCTGGTGAAAATTTTTCAAGTTCTATCAGATTATCCAAAATCACCATGGCACATTCATGCGGTTGATACAGAATAGCTCTTCATTGTCAAATGTTGGTGAGAGATTGTCTATGAACTGAACATTGGAAAATATGATTTTTAGCCCCCTGTTGTATGGCTGCCAGTATCTGTAAGTCCCACACATTATTATTTGGGATTTGTGTAAAGGATCCAGGCTATCACGGTATTCTGACATTTTTTTTCCCTTAGTGATAGAGGATTAAATTTAATAACAACTTTTTCAATCTTGGTTAGTTTTTTGCTCTTTTGTTTGTTTTGGAGGGGGGAGGGCAGAGCAATTGGGGTTATGTGACTTGCCCAAGGTCACACAGCTAGCATGTGTTAAGAGTCTGAGGCCAAATTTGAACTCAGGTCCTCCTAACTCCAGGGCCAGTGCTCTATTCACTGTGCTACCTAGCCACCCATAACTTTTTCAATCTTAAGAAATTAAAATAATACAGTTTATGGTTTAAAAAAAAAAAGAAAATACTATTTTTCTCCACCAAACAAGTCAGTTGTGCCAGGGTAGGAAAGCAGAAGACAAAAGACCTTATAAAATTTCTCCCCAGAAGACAGAAGATCTTATCAAATATCTGGCACCACCTCCCCCTGGGGTCTTCATCTTAAGGAAGCTACTGACTAATTGGTAGGATACCCCTTGCTGCCCAAGACAAGGAAGAAAGTGTGGGAGAAGGGAAAGAAACCAAAAGGAGGGGGAGGAAGAGGCTCAGGCAGGAATGGGAGCTGAAATAGGTGTAGATGTAATTCTGGCATCAGGGAGCATGCTGGCCACTTCTCAGCAATGTTCCCCCCAACCCCACTCTCTGGTAGTACGATGAGTATAGTTCCTACTAAAGGGTCCAAAATGTTTTAATTCTGTCGATGGTATTTTGAAATCCTGAATCTGTTCTGTACTGGAAAAAGGATGTAAAATGACTCTTGTTCCTGGGAAAGTACAGAGCCTGTAGAAACTTGTTAGCTTCATTGGTAGAAAATTTTAAAGGCATTGAAGTGAATTTTGAAGACTGATCTTTATGCAGACCAGATTTTTACCATGTGAAAGGATTTCTGCTTCCATCTTTTCAAGGAGCAGCTGTGGAATTATAAAGTACTCTCATGAGATTTTGAATTATATGCAGTAAACACCAAGTTTTTAAAATTTGGCATTGATGAATTGTTGCAAAAAATATCCCACAAAACCTAGACCCTTAAATTCCCACTATTGGGCAGACTTGTACATATGTGTAGCATAAATAAAGCTTGACATGTATATACCCATCTTTTGCATGCATTCAGAGTTGTACACAATATTTTGGGGGTGGGTTTAGACTCTTCAATTGACTACAGATAATAGCATGTTGATAATTTTTCTGGAAATGTACATTATAAGTATGATACTGAACACCTTTACAACTCCATCCTGAGAAAGATATTAAAACCTGTAACTGTTATCACAGAGTTTCTGATCCTAGTAGGGCATTTCCCCATTCTTTGTTGGATTATCCTGCAAAGTTAGAGAAGTATCTAGGTGACAAATATAATGAGTACAGAAGATGATTTAACTTTCCTCTATTTCCTCCCTTTTGACACATTATTGACTGATCTCTGAGGCAGAAATATAGACAGTTATGATTATGTCCACAAGAAGGCATAGTACATATGGCATACATATCCGGTTACTAGGAATATATTTACATTTAGAAATCTGTAATAGTGGTTACCATATAAGAGCATGAAGACAATTTGGGCTCCAGACCACTATAAGGCAAGGCCTATTTTTCAACTGTATTCTCTAGATCTCACATGACTTAAAATTCAATCTATACTATAATCTGGGGACTTCCTCCTCATTAATTCATAAATGTCCCTTAACTCCTTTTCTCCTATATGTACAGATGCCTAGCCATTTGCCTACTGCAATATCCAATCCATCAGTCCACTAGTGTCAAACATATGGCCACTTGCAGTTCACAGCCCTCCCAGATTAAAATGTAGTTCATATATCTTTAAGAAAATAAATAAAATACAACAAAACATAGATAATATTACATCTTAAAACTAAGGCAATATGTGACCCACAGAGATCTTCATGTAAGTTTTAGTGACCTCCATCTCTATTTGAGTTTGACCCCACTGCTCCAGAATACAGTCATATCATCATCTGGGGGAAAACAATTTATTGGTTATATATGACCTTTCACATTGAGTAGTGACTCCCTATCAATTTTCAATCACGGTACAGTATTATTCTTTGTCATATGACTCAGTATATATTAAGAAGAGTTGAGATATTTATGCCTCATTTACATGTTTATATAGTTTGAGTGTATAGTGTACCATGATGGCACACCTTTTGAGTACCACATGGTCTTTTAGCCATACCCCCTTCCCTGGCTAATACTTCCTCCCATGTGTTCTATCCTCCTGTTAGAATGTAAACTCTTTGTAGGGAGGGACTGCCTCACTTTTTCTTTTTCCTTTCTATATTTGTATTTGCAATGCCCAGCACTGTACCTTTTAAATAAGTAGGAACTTATTTATATACTTGCATGTTTAATTAATATAGTAAGATCTTCAATTTATTTTACCATATAGTACCTCCTGAGGAAATCAAAATGCATTAAACAAATAAATAGATTTAGGGGCCTAGGAAATATCATAAGTTGGAATTGTTGCTGTTTGACTATACATTGAGCATAGCCATAAAGTGGTTGCCAAATTGATTTCTCTAAGTTTGTTTTTCTGGACTTAACCTTTGTGGACACTCCAAAACAAAAAAATCATACTCAATGGCCTTCCTGATATAGATTGCAATAATTCTATGCCTTAGTAGATAACCTTCATAAATGGTTGTCCCTAAGTTGGTCTTTGTATGGCAAACATAAACATAGAGGCTATTGTCAAGTCTATGTCATAGATTTTCCGGGTCAGTAAAAATTGTCAGTACTTTGGCTGTTACCAAACCTTTGGGAAGTCAGGGTGACCTCCAGTCCACAATTAGACATTGGAGAAAAACTTGCTTTGGAAAAATCTATTATGTTTCTTTGGTAAATAAATAATTCTCAATTTGCAAGATTAGTGAAATGACTGAACTGTATCAGCACATTAATAGACATGATATTTCTTTAAGAATAAAATGAACTTTTTAATGTGATTTCTCAGAGATATGTTAAAAATTCCACAACACATTGAGATTTGGCCAATGTTCTTTATCTCAATACCATCATAAACTAATTAACACCAATACAAATATTCACAGCTGTGTGTAGAATGGCTGTGAATATATAATTTGTGTTTTTACATATACGGAATTCTAATAACTATGTTGCTATGTGAAATTGTAATACAAAATATATGAATCATGTGTCTCAAAAACATAAGGCAATGTTGTTTCAGCTGTTGTTATCTGGTTAAGCAGTTACCTACCTCACCGATGTATTGAAAACAGGTCACAGATGTGACAGGCCATGCATGTCTCTCATTAAACACTTATGGTGTCCCTCACCATGGACCACCTACAGGACTAAATGTCTCCACCTTTATAATGACCTCAGTATGGGGGGAAAATGAGCACAGGAAATACAAGCGCAAAGAAATTGTTTGAAAGAACAAAGCTATTTAGAGATTTAGGAAAAAAAAAACTACAGCATAGATTTGGAAGAGAAAAAAAAAGAGAGAGAATGTAAAGTTTTAGCATAGAGTGATATCATCTAAAAGCCAGGTTGAATAGGAGACTATTATAAACCTTTGGCAAACATTTCCACCCAATTTAACAGGGAGTGATGGATTGGGGATACAAAACTTGTAAAGATGAATGGGTCACACCTTTTATTAATCCTTTACCTCTTGGGGAATACATGAGGGGGTGAGGGTTCTATTTGCGACATTTATGTCCAGACTGGAGGCAGACAACCCATCTTTTCCTCCATGTAGCCTGGAAGTTACTGTTCTCACATTTCTTTATGCCATCTCTGAAGCAGCATGAAAAAGGTATAAGATTTTAAATCAAAAGATGTGGGTTTGAATTCCAGTTACACCTCTTATTAATTGTGCAATTGTTGGCAAGTCAATTAACCTCCCTATACCTTAGTTTGATTGGCTTTCTAACCTGTATGATGAGGAAGTTGTACTGATTATCCTTTGGAGTTTCTTCTAGTTCTAGAATTTTTATATTAGCTAGGATCTGAGTAATAGTGTTAGAAGCAGGTTTCCTTACATTCTAAGAAGTGACTATTATGGAGGATAAAATAATATATGTAAAGCAAATTTTAAATTGCTTATATATACTTTGCAAGCCTTAATGTTCTAAATAAATTTTAATTATTCTCATTGCTATTGTTATTACCATCATCATCATTATTATAATTAAAAATTCCTATTAAACCCATAGGAATGATTAGGATCACTACCCAGACCACCATATGAGGCATTGTTTGTGACTTCATACATTTTAAGTTTATAATAGGACAATTCCACATGCCAGGAAATTTAGGAGATTAAATCACTTCTCACACTAGTGAGGCTTGTGAGGTAGAGACTCATACATTAAGAAGAGAATCAAAAAGGTATCCAGGATTGGATCCTGTCTCTTTTAGAGTCATAAAATGTAATAGTTTCATTACTGAGGATAATGGAGCTGATCTAGAATCTTTTCTTTTTTATGCCAATGAAGAGCTAGATTTTTTTAGAAAGAATAAACATGCATAGATAATCTTCCTTAGCTTCTGTGTTACAGGGTTCCCTCCTCTCCATAATATGATCCTCTATGACTGAATCTGAAAACCCTTGGAAGGCTGTTCTACAGTGCTTCATACCTTAGCTTTTATCCTCCTTTTATTTATTTATTTTTTACCTTTTCAGAATGTGGCCTCTTCATAAAAGAGGTGTATAGAGAACACTTTATTATACTTTGTGCAATAGTGAAGTACCCTATTGTGAGGCTATAATGTGACTTATTAGTAGTATCTTTTAACTCCATAGACCATTGACTATCACTTGACTATTTTGTGAAGGTATGGACCTCTTTCCAGAATGCTACACTGATTAAACAGAAATACAGGGCATCTCAATGCAACACTCTCAAACAAGAGGCAAACTGACAGAGCCTGGAACCAATCTCTGTCCACCCCCACAATTCTGTGTCTAACTTGCCTAAAAGGAGACCAGTATGCCAGTTTACTTTGACAAATTACAGGTCTATATACAGAAAAAAGGGCTAGTACTTTATGTTCTGAGAAACAGAGATAAGTTGTTGCTCTAAGGTTCCAAACAAAAAACAACTATCCTTGGGCAGGATGGAAAAGGATACACGGTGAGTTTAGAAGTTCTTGAAATACAATTCTTCAGAATGGCCTTAGAAGGACATAGAAACTTTATCTACAATTTTGTTTTTCTTTCTCACTCAAAGACTTCTCTTGAATTGTCAGAATTGATTATCAATGAGTTGTGAATAAGAAAGAGAATGGATCTCTAGGATTAAGATCCCCAAAGTAAGTGAGGCATTCTGGGAAAGCACCAGAAGCAAGTGGTAGGAAAAAATTCTAAATAAGTTATTGGAGAATCTTGGTAATATGAATATTTAGATAGTTTCAGGGTGGTATGCAGGTTGGAGTGGGAATATTCAGGCAGGAAAAGAGAATACAGTAGTGGAAAGAATATTTGAGATGTGGTTATGAGGTTAACATGATGTGTGTCAAACACATTATCTGACATATCCTAGAAGGAAATCAGGCATAAGGACTGAGAAGAGGTTAATTAATCCAGATATTTATTAACCATTTTCCTAATAGTTGGACTAAACTACAAAGTATAGACCTTGGTTATCATAGATAAGATGAGGGCCTAGTTTCTTAGACATTATCAGAGTAGGACAAGCATCACAAGAGATATGTATATGGGCAGCTCTTTGTGCTAAAAGGTGTATTATATCAGAGCCCTGATATATATATATATATATATATATATATATATATATATACATTATATATATATATTTTATATATATAAAATCAACTAGCATTTTTTTGCAAATTTATTTTTTGCAAATATTGTGGCAACTGGGTGGCATAGTATAGTATAAGACCCAAGTTCAAATTCTGCTTCTAACACATTAGTTTTGTGACCCTGATGAAGTCATTTAAACTTAATGGCCTCTGAGATTTTTTCTAGCATGATCAGTTGTTCCTACTTGTTAACATGTTGACTGTGCACCAAGCATTATGCAATTTGATGAAGATGAAGAAAACAAATTGTTGGAGGTGAAGAGAAAAGCATTCCAGGCATAGGGAAGAGGCCAGTGCAAACAAGAGAAAATATCTTATGAAAAGAACCATGAAAATTTAAATTTGGTTAGATTACAGTATTAATGAAAGAGGGTAATGTATACAGGATGAGGACTAGTCTAGACCTTTAGAATATCTCTCCCATACTAAGATTCTGACCATATAGAAAATATTACCCTACCTCCTTCTTATGTCCTTTTTCCTAAAAGGTCTAGAAGCCATGGTGTACTACAATTTTACAAGATACTTTCTGTGAACAGGAATGTGCTGCCTGGGGTAGTATTATACTTTCATATATAGGATATATACCAATTGCATTTGCACTGGTAATCTAAAATGTAGGAGTATGACTTTGCTGTTTCAGTTTTTTCATATCAATTCATTGATTTCTTGCCTTGGCATGATACTCTTTGATGCCCCCAATGTGGAATGGTTTCCCTCACCAGTTTTACCTAGGTGAATCGTACCTTTCCTTCAGGACCCAATTGAAGTCACTTCTTTTCCATAATGTCTCTATTCCACAGGGATCTCTCCTACTTTGAACTCATATACTCTAAGTGTCTGAATTAATTGATAATGAATCATATTGACTTGGACATGTAATATGTAATTGTGTCAGTTTTTAATTAGCTATTTTTACTTAACTTTTGTAATTTTGTTTAAAAAGGCTATAAGGCATTTGAAGCAAGGGTGTTATTAGTCTGTATTCCTCAACAGTATCAAGAACAGTGTTTTCCAAAGTATAGCAATTTAATAAATATTTTCTGTTGAGTGATAAAATAAATTCCTCATAACTGTTTTATGGTCAACTTAGTAAGTAAAATTTATCCTTCACAGTGACTGCATGATACATACATGTATGATACATTTTTTTCTGACTGGACTATAAGGAAGTTATATGATACATCATCTGCTGAACATGTTAGTAAATTGTCCTTAAACTTCAAGAATTTAATGTGGCAGTGTTCCATTTTACAAAAGGATTCTATATTTATCTTTTATAACCTTTTCTCTATAATATTATCCCTTTAAATTTCACTGCATTACTCTTAATAAAGTTTTGTTACACATAAACCCCATATATGTAATTGCTACTTCGCGATTTATTATATTTATATTATTTTTTGTCTTGTGGCTTAGACTTAAAATGGAGGTGGAACTAGAAACAGAAGAAAACTAGGAGACTTCATGGTGCCAAGGAAGCAAGGGATAGTGAGTATGAAAGAGAAACTCAAAACAAGACCTACTCTGGTACTGTGAGTTATTTAGATTACAGATGTTTTGGTACAAGAGTTGACTTTCTAGTGGCTCTTGTATTTTCCCCTAATGAGGAAATCTCTGAACCCCATGAAATTGTGAGATGGGCAAGGACTATTTTTTTTTTGCCTCATTTAGTATTTCTAGGACTTAGCATAGTGCTTGAGACATAGTAAACATTTAATAAATGATGACTTATCGTTACTATGTCTGGGGGACCATATAGAAGAAGTGAAAACTTACTGGAGAGCAAAATTGAATTGTAATTTTATGGGTTCATATGTGAGTTGAATCAGCCTGGGGAGTGGGGCATTAAATGAAACTTACACTATATCCACTCTTTTGTTAGCTTAAGTGAAAGATAAGAACTCTTCTTCTGCATGACATGACTTGACATGAGCCATATATTTGTGCAAAATAAGATTTTGAAAGGCATACTCAAGATTGAAAGTAATCAATGTAAATTAAAGACATTTATTATGGCCTACAGGTTACATGCAGAAATGTATTTTTCTTGGCAATAACTGCCTTAGGGAATAATCCCAACAGTGGCATTCTTGAGTCAAATGTATGGAGATTTTGATAAATTTTATAATTGTATACTTCTATATAGCTTTCCAAATAAGGAATCAATTCCTAGCACCAACAAGAGGTTAATATTGTTTGTTCTATCAGAGCTGCTGTAGTTGAATTATGTTATGTTTCATTTTCATTGCCAATTTGATGATAGCAGTGGGGAATCTTAGAGTTTTAATTCTCATTTCTGTGATTAATGGAAATTTTCAACGTTGCTTTGTGGAGTTGTTGATTATTTTTGTATTTACTTTTGAGAATCGCTTGTTCACATTCTTTAACCACTAATTTATCGAAAAAGTCCTTATACTCTTATGAATGTATTATAGTTCCTTATAATTTTTAGGTGTTAGGAAATTCTCAGAAATAAGTAATATTTCAGAAATAATTCTCAGAAATTGCCAAGAATTTTCTTCCAGTGTCTTGTGCTACATTTTTCATTTGGTAGTTGATAATTTTCTTTTAATTCTTGATACATAATATTTTGATATTCAGAGTTTTTTTTAAATATAAACTCAAATTAATCTCTTTTGTCTCTGACAATATAGTTAAGAACATTTCCCCTCTCACTAGATATGATTAACAACATGCCACGAAATTTTAGCTCTTATAATTTAAAAATTACTTAGGTCTTCATGTGAGGAATGTCAGATGGATTGTCCAATTATACCATTTCAATCCATGAAAAGTAAAAGGACTAGAAGAAGGCCTCCAGTGCATTAGTTATCTCTTTGGAAAATTTATAGGGAGAACAACAAAGGTTTCAGAGTATCTGAAAGAAGTATTGCCCAGCTATTCTCATAATAATGATAGCAGTATTTAAAAGTGATTTACATATTAACTCATTTTATCCTTACAATAGCCCTGTGAGGTAACAGTTATTGTTATCCCATTTGACAGGTGAGGAAAGTGAGACAGAGAAAGTTAAGTGATTTGCCTAGGATCACATCTAAGTAAGTCTCTGAGGAAAGATTTGAAAACAGGTTTTCTTGACTTCAAATCTAGCACTCTATCTACTGAATGACGTGATCTTTTTTTTCTACAAGTACTACAATGATCTAAGAAGTGCTATAGAATATGTAGCGATCAGAATTTCTAAAGAGAAACTATAATTATTTCATCTTTCCAGCTAAAGCCTATCAATTCTACCCATTAACAAGGACACTGAGAAGAAACTACAGAATAGTTGTGGAACAGGCTCACAGTCTCAGCATCTGTGACCCAAACAGGGTCATAGCACTGCCATTATGAACCTTAGACTGATCCCTATTTATCTCATCTCAGTGTCGAAACTTGGACTGCACCCCTAGTTTCAGAAAAAAATACATATGTTGATGATTATTTCTTTGTACTATAATTTCATATCTGGTACCTCTTTCTTTGAGGTTCTTGACCTTTTATTCTTCCATATGAATTTGGTAATTTATTTTGTTCTAGTTTTATTATGTAATCATTTGGTAGTTTGATTGATTTGTCAATGAATAAGTAAATTATTTTAGTTAGTATTGATTTTTTTTTATTTTGGGGGGGGGATCAGGGCAATTGTGACTTGCCCAAGGTCACATAGCTAGGAAGTGTTAAGTGTCTGAGACTGAATTTGAACTCAGGTCCTCCTCACTCCAGGGCCAGTACTCTGTTCACTGCACCACCTCAACGCCCGATAGTATTGGCATTTTTTATTATATTGACTGGAACTTCCCATATGTGATCAGTTTTTTTCTCATTATTTATGGCTGCCTTTATTTCCAAGAAAAGTGTTTTGTAGTTGTATTCATATATTTTTATTTGTATCTTGTAGGTACATTCCCATGTTTTTTTTTTTCTGCAGTTATATTAAACAAAATTTTTCTTTCGATCTCTTCCTGCTATATCTTATTGGTAGTACATAGAAATACTGGTTATTTAAGTTTTTTTATGATTTATTTTATCCTGACATATTCTTAAATTTCTTAGATAATTTAACTAATTTTTGTTAACAATCTAGGATTCTATAAATGCGCTGTCACATCAAAAAGCAGGTGATATTTCTCATTTGTCTGTTTATTCCCCCAATTTATTTATTTATTTTTGCTTAGCATTATAGCTATCATTTTTACTACTGTATCAAATAGTATTGATAAAAATATGGTAGCAGTAGTCATCCTTTCTCTGCCACTGATGTTCTTGGAAAGGATTCTTCCTTGTTGTTCAGTTGTGTCCAACTCTTTGTGACCCCATTTGGGGTTCTCTTGGCAAAGAAACTGGAGTGGTTTGCAATTCCCATCTCTGGATCATTTTACATTTGGGAAAATAGAGACAAACAGGCTTAAGTGACCTGCCCAGGGTAACACATCTAGTAAATATTTAAGACTGGATTTGAATTCAGATCTTCCTGACTCCAGGCCTGGCACTCTATCCATTTGTGATAGTAATGGCAAGTAAAGATTCCCCTGTATTGGCTTGGTTTTCAAACTGATTGTGTTAAAACCCAGAGCTTGTTAATCCCACGTGTGGGATGGACTTGTTGATGTGAAAAGAGAGCCCTGAACTGTGAGGAGCTGGTGACGTAGATTTGGAGAGACAAGAGAGAGGCAGAAGAACTTTTTGGAAGCAGCACCTCGTGGAGGCAGAGAGAGACGGAGAGCATTGCTGAGTGCCACTTTGAATTGCCTTGGACTTTTGAGACCTGCCACCTGAGCTTCCAAGGACTGAGGAGACATGGCTGTTTTGCTGGTACTTTGTCTGTCTGTTTTGATGTTGTTTTGCCAGATTTGTCCACTGGTGAAAGACAGTCCTTTTGTTGAAGAAGTCCTGGAACCTGGCTGTTGGCTAAGAGCTCCTGAGACTGTCCTGCAGACAGAGAGTGAATACTGTCCACTGGTGAAAGACAGTGCTGTTGTTGCAGGGGTCTGGAGACTGTCCTGCAGACAGAGTGAATACTGTCCACTGGTGAAGGACAGTGCTGTTGTTGCAGGGGTCTGGGAACCTTTCTGTTGGTTCTGAAGCCCTGAAGAAGGATTTTCTTGTTGTATGTTTACAGAAATCCTGGGAGAGGGTTTTGCTAATGTTTTCAGGGGTTCTAGGACTGTTCTACAGGCAGAGGATGAATTAATGAAGAGACTGGCAATGTATCTTGTGGCCTTGCTGAGCCTTGTCTCCCCAGGAACTAAGATTGCTGAGAACTTGCCTCGTGTCAAGATGAAGAAAAGACCTCCATTTGGGTATTAAGTGCTGTGCTTAAACTTTTTTTTAAAATTAATTCTTTAATTTATTAATTTGTTTGTTTCCTTTTAATTTACAGGATTCAATTCCACAATTCCTTGAATTTCACATTTTGTCCCCCTCCCTGCCCTCCCCCCCATGGCATCTTATAATCAAGTATAGGATCTGTAGATACTTTCACATTATACAATGGTCAGGTTATAAGGATGGATTGTACCAGCTGGGATGAAAAATCGTATAGAGGACATAAAATCAAATAAGAGAACAAAAAAGATCAGGTATTTTGCTTCCACCTGGATATAAATTTAGTTCTTTCTAGTTCTTTCTCTGGATGCACGTTTTTCTCTCCATCATGCATCTTTTGGGATTGACTTATATCCCTGCATTGTTGAGAAGAGTCCAGTCTATCAAAGTTGGTCATCACACATATGTTGTGTCCGTAATTGTGTACAAATTCCTCCTGGTTCTAAGCTTCTCACTCAGCATCAGTTCTTTTAAGCCTCTCCAGGTAAATATGAAGACCGCCTGCTCCCCGTTTCTTATAGCGCAATAATATTCCATAACATGCATATACCACAACTTGTTCAGCCATTCCCCAATTGATGGACACCCCCTTAATTTCCAATTCTTTGCCACAACAAAAAGAGCTGCTATAAACATTTTTGTACATATGGGTCTTTCTCCCATTTCTATGATCTCTTTAGGATATAACCCTAGGAGTGGTATTGCTGGATCAAAGGGTATGAAAGTATTTATAGCCCTTTGGGCATAGTTCCAGATTGCTCTCCAGAAAGGCTGGATCAGTTCACAGCTCCACCAACAATGCATTAGTGTTCCAGTTTGCCCACATCCTCTCCAGCATTTGTCATTTTCCTGTTTTGTCATCTTAGCCAATCTGACTGGTGAGATGTGGTACCTCAGAGGTGTTTTGATTTGCATTTCTCTAATCAAATCAAGTCTAAATGGGTTCATGATCTAGGTATAAAGGTTGATACTGCAAGCAGTCTGCTAAAACAAGGAATAGTTTACCTATCAGACTTGTGGAGAGGGAATGACTTTATGACAAAACAGGAATTAGAGAACATTATAAAATGTAAAATGGATAATTTTGACTACATGAAATTGAAAAGTTTCTGTACAAATAAAGCCAATGTAACCAAGATTAAGAGGGAAGTGGGAAATTGGGAAAGAATCTTTACAACCTATGTCTCTGACAAAGGACTCATCTCTAAAATATACAGAGAACTGGGTCACATTTATAAGAATACAAGTCATTCCCCAATTGATAAATGGTCAAAGGATATGAACAGGCAGTTTTCAGAGAAAGAAATTAAAGCTATCTGTGCTTAAACTTGATGTAACTCTGGGGTAGATTCAATTGTGATCCAGGGGTGGGGAACTTTTGACCTTTTTGTGTTCTATGGCTGAGCAAATGAATGTACTTTACTTATGTTTGGAAACTAATCTCCATTTGAGAAGAGGGGCTTTGTGGTGGACTAAATGAAGGTACAGCCTAGGGGTAAAGTAATATTTAGAACAGGGACTTTGTAATTGATTGAATGATTGGAAGGTCCTGGGGTGGGGTAGTACTTGGAGATTATTTAATCACACTTAGTAAATGCTGTATTTTGAATGATGTCATGTTTTGATCTTCTCTGTTCTTGGTTGGTCACTGAATAAAATGGAGAGCACCTATGCTGGTATTTTGAACCTTGGGAATTTGCCTTTCCTTGGCTTTATATTACACCATTGCACTACCTATTTGACCCTGGGAAAGACTCTAATTTATATCTGTTACATATAATGTTGTCTCTTGGTTTTAGATGTACTTATCATGTTGAAGAAAGACGCATATATTCCTATATTTTCTAGCATTTTTAACAGAGATCAGTGATGTATCTTGTCACAATTTTTAAAAAATGCAAATATATGTGTGAATGACATACTTTTAAGTTTAATCTGCATTATTGACCTTTTCCTTAATAACGTTTCTTCAGTCTAAATAATCCACAAAACAATAAATCAAGCCCTGATTTAAGGAACTTGCCTATTTCCAATGTGTTTATTTTCACAGTGGAATTTTAACTATCCCCACTCACAAGATAGTATGAGTTGGCTCTTTGGAATAAGGACTCACTATTTGACAAAAACTTCTGGAAAAACTGGATTTCAACCTGCCGGAAATTACGTTTTGACCAATTCTTCATGCTGTATTCCATGAAAAAGTCCAAATGGTTATGTGCCCTAGAAGTTAAAGGTCACAACATAAATAAATTAGAGAAGTAAGGATGACATTACCATTTAGATATACAGAAAGAGGAAAAGTTAATGTTTAAACAAGGGATAACTAGGATCACAGAAGATAAAATGTGCAGTTTTCATTACATAAAGTATAAAAAAGTTTTTGTACAAAGGAAAATTGGCTATTTTATATTCTGAGATGTTTTCTGTGCCTTCTTTGATTTTGAATTTTCTCCCATTCATAGATCTGAAGGATAATTTTGTTTTTATTCTTCTATTAAAAAAAGAAACTATTAAAGCTTAAAACTTCTCTGTGACTTTTGGGATACTGTATAAGGAAATTATTGAAATTTATAAGATTCAGTAC
Source organism: Petaurus breviceps papuanus (assembly GCF_028583685.1). Lineage (NCBI taxonomy): Eukaryota > Metazoa > Chordata > Mammalia > Diprotodontia > Petauridae > Petaurus > Petaurus breviceps. Next base: position 1,363,144 of record NW_027187324.1, read on the forward strand.
CATTGCTCAATTAATTAATGGCCAAAGGTTATTTACAGGCAATTCTCAAGGGAAGAATTCCAAGCTATGTATAGCTGTATAAAAATACTTTAGGCATTAATAATTTAAGAAATGCAAATTAAAGCAATTTTGAGATTCCATCTCACACTCCTCAGATTTGCAATGCTGACAAAAAAAAGGAAATAAAAAAAATGCAAAATAGATGCACTAATGAACTTTTGGTAGAACTATCCTGAGAAGCAATTTGGAAATATGCCCTGAAAGTTATGAAACCTTGCATCCCCTCTGAACAAGAGATTCTGCTGCAAGGCCTATATTCCAAAGTCAAAGAAAAAATGGACCTGTAGGAATAACCATACTTATAACAGCACTTTTTTGTATGACAAAGTGGTGGATATTAAGGAAAGAATGACCAAATTAGAGTTCATGCATAAAATGGAAAACTATTGTGCTATTATAAATGACAAAGGCAATGATTTCAGAGAATCCTTGGAAGATTTGTATGAACCAATGCAGAATGAAGTGACCAGACCAGAAGCATTTATACCATAACAACATTGAAAAAGTGAAAATATTTTTTAAAATTAATTTTTAGTTTTCAACATTCATTTGCACAAGATTTTGAGTTCCAAATTTTCTCACCATCTCTTCCCTCTCCCCCACCCCAACGTGATGTGCATTCAGATTACTGCTTCCTGAAATCTGCCCTCCTTTCTATCACCCCCCCTTATTCCCTTCCCCCTTATTTTTTTGTAGGGCAAGATAGATTTCTCCACTCCATTGCCTGTATATCTTATTTCCCAGGTGCAAGTAAAAATAATTTTTACATTTATTTTTAAAACTTTAGTTACAAATTATCTCCTTTCTTCCCTCCCTACCACTCTCATTGAGAAGGCAAGCAATTTAATATGCTATACCTGTGTAATTATGTGAAACACTTCCACAATAGTCATATTATGAAAGAATAACTATATTTCCCTCCATCCTATCCCATTCCCCCTTGTTCTATTTTCACTTTTGACCCTGTCCCTTTTCAAAAGAGTGTTTGCTTCTGACTACCCCCTTCTATAATCTTCCCTCCCTTCTATCAATCCTCCCCTGTCCCCATTATCTCCTTCCCCTCTTAATTTCCTGTAGGGTAAGATACCCCACTGAGTGTGCATGTTATTCCCTACTTATGCCAAATCCTATGAGAGTAAGGTTCACTCATTCCCTTTCACCTCACCCCTCTTTCCCTCCATTGTGAAACCTTTTCCTTCCCTCTTTTATGTGAGATAATTTATCCCATTCTATCTCTCCCTTTCTCCTACTCTCATTATATCCATGTTTCACTTCATAATTTTATTTTTTAAATAGTACCCATTCATATTCAACTCACCCTGTGCCATCTCTCTCTCTCTCTCTTTCTCTCTCTTATTTCCTCCAAATACCCTAATACTGAGGACGGTCTCATGAGTTATAAATATCATGTTTCCATGTAGGGATGTAAACAATTCAACTTTAGTAAGTCCCTTGTGATTTTTCCTTACTGTTTACCTTTTCATGCTCCTCTTGAGTCCTATATTTGAAGGTCAAATTTTTTATTCAACTCTGGTCTTTTCAAGAAGAATGCTTGAAAGTCCTTTATTTCATTGAACATCTATTTTTCCCCTTAAGTATTATACTCAGTTTTGTTGGTTAGATGATTCTTGGCTTTAATCCTAGCTCCTCTAACCTCCAGAATATTATATTCCAAGCCCTTTGAATCCTTAATGTAGAAGCTGCTAGGTCTTGTGTTATCCTGATTGTATTTCCATTATACTTGAATTGTTTCTTTCTGGCTGCTTGCAATATTTTCTCCTTGACCTGGGAACTTTGGAATTTGGCTATAATAATCCTAGGAGTTTTCCTTTTGGGATTTCTTTCAAGAGGTGATTGGTGGATTCTTACAATTTCTATTTTATCCTCTGGATCTAGAATATCTGGGCAGTTTTCCTTGATAATTTCTTGAAAGATGATGTCTAGGTTCTTTTTTCAATCGTGACTTTCTCTAGTTCAATAATTTTTAAATTATCTGTCCTGGATCTATTTTCCTGGTCACTGGTTTTTCCAAAGAGATACTTCATATTGTCTTCTATTTTTTCATTCTTTTGGTTCTGTTTAATAATTTCTTGATTTCTTATAATGTCATTAGCTTGCATTTGTGCCATTCTAATTTTGAAAGAATTATTTTTTTCAGTGAGCTTTCGAAACTCCTTTTTCATTTGGCCAATTCTGCTTTTTAAGCCATCCTTCTCCTCATTGGCTTTTTGGACCTCTTCTGCCATTTGGGTTAGTCTATTTTTTAAGGTTTTATTTTCTTCAGTATTTTTTTCAGTTTCCTTTAGCAGGCTGTTGACATGTTTTTCATGATTTTTATGCTTCACTCTAATTTCCCTTCCCAATGATTTCCTCTACTTCTCTTGATTTTCAAAATCCTTTTGGAGCTCTTCCATGGCTTGTGAACAATTCATATTTTTCTTGGAGGTTTTTGATGTAGGGGTTTTGACTTTTTTGTCTTCTCACATGTTTTGTTCTTCTTTTTCGCTGAAGTAAGATTCTATAATCTGATTTTATTTTACACTGTTTATTAATCTTCCCAGCTAAATACGTGATTTTCTAACTTCCTGTTAAGGCAAGAATCTGCTTCCAGTCAGTATGGGAGTGTGTATACTGTCCCAGATTTCTGGGATTTTCTATCAGCTGTTGGATCCACTGTCTGTGGACCCAGAGCACTGGAAGCCACCACTGATGGTGCTGGTGCTACTGCCACTTTCATTACCTTTGACACCCCAGGACTGGTGCCAGACTATCTTCTTGTTTTACCCAGGTCCCACAGAGTTCTCTACTGACCTTCCACACTGTTCTTGGTGTTTGTGGGTTGAGAAGTCTGGAAATCACCACAGCAGCCAGTGATTTAGTGCCTTGAGGCCTATTCCAGCCTCATTGCTCCTGGTGAAGCCCTTTCCAGTCTGTGCTACACTTCCAACCCAGTCTATATACCCTTACCAGACTGTGCTCTATTCCCAACCCAGATATACCCTTTATGTCGGTCATCCAGGCTGTTGGGCTGGAGATATGTTTCACTCTGTCATTTTGTGGGTTCTGCAGTTCACAAATTTGTTTAGAGTAATTTTTTACAGGTATTTGGAGCAGTTTGGGGGCAAGCTCAAGCAAGTCACTGCTTTTATTCTGTCACCTTGGCTCAACACCGCCCGCCATGAAAATCTTTAAAAGATTTTGGGGTGGCCAGGTGGCTCAGCGAGTAAGAGCACCAGCTCCAGTGTCAGGATGACCTGGGGATCAAATCCGGGCTCAGATACTTAGCACCACACCCAGAAATAACTGGCCATGTAACCTTGAGCAGGTTACTTAACCCTGATTGCTTTAAAAAAAAAAAGATTTGATAACTATGATTAAGAAATTGGTTATTTATGATTTCAGAGCACTGATTATGAAGAATGCTACTGACAGAGAAGTAATAGACTAATTATGTAGAAAGAGACTTGTATTTTGGACATGGACAATGTGAAAATTTGTTTTTCTTTACTGCATATTAGCTGTAATTTTTTTTTGTTGTTGTTATTGTTGGTGGTGGCAATAGAGGGGGAGGAAACTAATTCTTGTTCATTGTAAATATTAATTTTTCAAAGAAACAAGATTAAAAGACAGAAAAAAAAGAATTGCATGGCCTGATTAGGCATAGGTAGGTTACATAACGTAATGACTAAATATAGTGAAGATAAGATTGTTCATTAATTTTCAATTTATTGTAGTAGATGCTGTGAAATCATGTGAGTCTGTAGCTTATTAGAACAAAAAATGTCAAAAATTTTCCACCAGTTTTTGTTGCAAAATGAATACTTTCCAGTGTTTCATGATTTTTGATTTATAGAATCTATAAGTATCCAGATTTAACTCTTTAAAAGCTAAGCTATTACACTAACCTGTTGCTATTCATTTTTTAATATAAAATCAGATAATTTTGCTTGTAATATATTTCAAGATGATTTCCCTTGATAATTTTGACCTTTTGTGCTTCCAAAAGAATTCTTTCATTTTTTTTCTAGCTCTATGAAGTTTTCTGTTTATACTTGGATACAACTAAATCCATTTATGAACTTTGGGAAATATTGAAATTTTTTTCTATATGGGCTTAACCTAGCCATGAACATTAATTATTTAATCATGTTTCTGTGGAAAGCATTTTATCTTCCTTTCATGTCATGTATTTCTTAGAAAATTAATCTCTAGATATTTAATACATTTGAATGATTTCACATTTGTTCAGTTTTTTTTCTGTGTGTTAGTAATATTGAAAATAGTAATAATTTATATGAGTTAAACCTTGTTATTTTTCTAAATTGTTTATCATTCCAGATGTGAGAAAATTGGAATACTCATGCATTGTTGGTGGAGTTGTGAACTGAACCAACCATTCTGGAGAGCAATTGGAACTACTCCTCAAAGACTATAAAACTGTGTACACTCTTTGTTCCAGTAATACCACTAAGTCTGTATCCCAAAGAGATCATAAAAAGTGGAAAGGACTAATATGTACAAAAATGTTTATAGCAGCTCTTTGTGTGGTGGCAAAGAATTGGAATTTGAGGTAATGCCTATCAATTGGTGAATGGCTTAGCAAGTTGTGGTATATGAATGTAATGGATACTTTAGTACTCTAAGGAATGATGAGCATGCAGATTTCAGAAAAGCCTGGAAAGACTTACATGAACTGATGCTGACTGAAGAGAGCAGAATGAGGAGAACATTGCACACAGTAATCACAACATTGTGTGATGATCTACTATTATAGACTTGTCTCTTCTCAGCAATACAATGATCTAGGATGGATTCATGATGGCAAAGGCTGTCTACATCCAGAGAGGGATCTATATAGTCTGAGTACAGATCTAAGCATAGTATTTTCACTTTTTTCTCATGGTTATTTTTCCCTTTTGTTTTGTTTCTTCTTTCCCAACATGATGAATGCAGAGCTATGTTTAACATGATTGTATAAGTATAGCCTAAAAAAAAAGATTCTCATTCCAATTACTTTGTTAGTTCTTATTTTCTCCCTCCCTCTCTTCTTTTCTTCCTTCTTCCCCCCCTCTTTCCCTCTTTCCTATCTTTATTCTTTCCTCCCTTCCCCCTTCATTTGTTTGTTCCTTCTTCCTTCCCTTCCTTCCATTTGACTTGCATTGTTGGTGGTTTTGTTTCAATCCTGTTCAGTTCACCCCTCCTTAGGTAACCTAGGGTCCTCTACCCTTTGGGGCTGCCAATATTAATACTGAATTTAGTGCAGATAATCAATTTTCCCACTGCCTCAGAACTACAGAGATCAAAAGTTTCTCTCAGTTCAGTCTTCCTGATCTCAGGGATTGCAAATGGATATCACCATTCCCTAATAGCTTTCTTAAACCATAATATTTTCCCCCAAAAGAAATATTTCAGCCTTCTCTAAACCAATGGCTTTTTATTAAAATTTTCTTTTTATTGTCATAATTAGAATTTTTAATTATTTCAAATAATAATGATAACAGTGAACACAGTGCTTTATTCTTGTTTTTAGAGGGGAGAATTCTTAGTTTTCTCAGTTATGTGCTAATTTTTATAATATTTATAATGCTAAATATTTATATACATATTACATACTCTCTTTAGGAAACATCTTTCAAATCTTATATTTTTTAGTGTTTTCTTTTTAATATTAAGGGCACTGTATTTTATCAATTTTTTTTCTGTTTCCATTGATGAAATCATATTATATTTTATAAGATTTATTACTGAAAATAATTTATTAATATCAAGTTCTCTCTTTTATGCTTTATTGGTTTCTTTTCCACAGTTATTTGATGTTTACCTTTAATATTTGTGATGGCCTATAGTTTTGTTTATCTTTCATATACTTTTCTGGCATGGATTCAGATGCTTATTTATCTAACTAAACTGCATAGATCAATGATTTTCTCTATTTTTAAATTTTGTTACAATTATGATGGTTTTTTTTTGAAGAGGAGGTATTACAAAGACATCTTGATATTTATTTTCTAGTAGCAAAGAAAACACTTCAACAAAAACTGACCAACAATACCTTTTACAACATTGGGAACAATTTAGTAATTTAGTTTCTCTGGAGAACTTAAAAAGGAAAAGTTGGTGTTTTTTTTTTTTTGCAAAATTGTTTGGCCTCTGTATCACCTAGAGGACCATGAATTGTGGCCTGTTTTGGGGGACTTTAAAAGATAATACTCTCTTGCAGTTAGGATTATACTGTCACAGAGAAGGAAAATGGATAGAAATTGCCTACTTAATGGCCTTTCTTAAACATTCTTGGAACATGGTTCTCAGGAAAGATTGTGAGATGCTTGAATCTAGAGCCCCTTGACAAAGGGACAAGAGGGACCAATTAAATCAGCCCCTTCCTATGACTTCAGACGCAGCCCCTCCCCGCTCAGCAACTCCTGCTCAGGTCCCAGTCACCAGTCTCACCAAGGCAGCTCCCCTACCCTTTACCCCTTGGTTTCCCTTCCCTTTTCCTCTATCCCAATACCCCTCATTTCCTGCCTCTTTCACTATCCATATCTCCTACCCTGCATCTTCCATCAAGGCCCCTCCCCGCTCAGGAACTCCTGCTCAGGTCCCAACCACCAGTCTTGCTGAGGTGCCTCCCTCTGTGGCCCCTACCCCTGAGGCAACACCCACTCAGGCCTTAGGCCCTACACCCATGGCAGTCTTATCTCCTCTTCTGACCCCTTCCACTCCTCATGTGACAGCTGACCTTCTCCCTTGGTAGCTGAATCCCCTAATCTTGCATTCTGATCCAGTTCAGCCAGCACCCCGTAGTCACAACCCTCACAGGAAGTGGAATTTCCAATCTCTCTTCCCAATCCCCTGTCCCCAAAGTACCTTCAGGACTTTTTCCCTTAAGAGAAGTGGTTCTCTTGTCCAGTGAGACAACTAGAGTGCGTGTCCCATTCTCCATTTTGGATCTGAATGAAATTAAAGAAAAATGGGGGAAGTTGTCTGAAAATCCAACAAAGTTTACTGAAAGCTTTTGGGTCATATCCCTACAATTTGAGATTTCTGGGGGTGATTTGCATATCCTCTTCTCTACCTGTTGTTCCACTGAGGAGAAGAGGAGAATCTGGGAACAAGCTCCAAAATTTCAGGATTTTTGGCTAGCAATGACCCCAGAAAATACCCCCCAGGAACAGTTCCTGTTTCCACTAGTGACCCAGGATGGGATTATCAAACTCATGAGGATAGGAAAAAAAGAGACCATATGGTACTTTGTCTGTTAGAAGGCCTAAGAATTGCATTTCAAAAGTAAGTAAATGATCAGAAAATTAGGGAAATTACTCAGACAGTTAAAACAAAACCCTGCCTTTTTCCTAGATAGACTTGTAGAAGCTATTAAAAGGTATACAAATTTAGATCCTGACTCCATAGAAGGGGCAGCAATCCTTAACATACATTTCATTAATCAGTCTGCCCCAGATATTAGGAGGAAACTGCAGAAATTGGCAATGGGACCCCAAACACCTCAGGCCCAATTACTTTAGATGGTGGCCTTTGGAGTCTTTAATTAAAGAGACCAGGTTGTAACAAAGGAAAAGAATTAAGGGAATGAACCAGAGACAGAGAACATGCCCAATCCTTGGCTGCTGCCATGGCCAGGAAAAGCCCCTCCACGGGACCCCTTTGGAGGAAGCCCAGTCACTTGGGCAGTGGGAAAACTTGCTTTTGATGCCACAAGGAGGGTCACTGGTCCAAGGAGTGCCCCTCCAGGGCACCCCTCCCCCAGAGGGAGCCCCAGGAACAACACCTCTAGAACTGTGCCAATATCACCAGGAGGGACATTCGAGGAATGCTTCTCCCCAAGGTTGGAAAAGTGGTAGAGCCACCTCCCAGTACCCTGTCCTCCAGTCTTCTCATGATGTGGATGGAGTGATGGGGACACATGGGGCTTGGCAGTGCTCCCACTTTATCCATCTCTTACTGAACTCTAGGCAAGCTTCCAGGCTGAAGGTAAGGTTACCCACTTTATTATGGCTAAGTTCTGTGTTCTAACCAATTGATTCTACCCTCCCATTGACCAGTCAGGTCAGGGGCATGGAAGGGGAAACTAAGGGATTCTCTGGACATACCCAGTCCCCTGCCTGCTTGAGGATCTGTTGTTTGAACACTCCTTCCTTATGCTCTCCTCTTATCCTGTGCCATTGTTGGGAAGGGACCTGTTGGTGAAATTGGGAAGCCAATTTTCTCGAGCTAAGCATCCCAGATCTCTTCATATTCTCTCAGAAGTGGGGGAGACAGTTGAGTAAATTGTTTGGGATCAGAAAATTCCTGGGTGAGCTTCTTCTCCCACACCAGCATCTGTTTTTGACTCCTAGATGCTGAAGTGTCCCCGCATCATGGTCTATGTCCAATTAAACGCAATGCCTAGGAGGGACTGCAACCATTAATTGCTACTCAAGGTCCTGACTCATTCTTTCTAGAGTGGGATGCAGACCACCAGGTGAAAGCTTTTGAGACTTTGAAAAGTAAATTGACCAACACTCCAGCTTTACCCAATCTAGGAAAAACCTTTTACTCTCTATGATGATGGCAGGAGAGAACAGGCTTTGGGAGTTATTGACTGTTTTTGAAAACTATTAGATTCTGTGGCTGCTATTGCTTTTTCATGTGCTAAACATCCATGGAGCAATTTGGAAAGGAAAGGGGTATCTGACAGCATTTTGGCCTTGCCATAGTCATCTTTAATTACTACCAGAGAAATTATCCTTTCTCTATTTTTTTGGTGCCTGTTTGATCTTCCTTTGCTTAACCTCCTTGCCAGGTTTGTTTCCCTCAGGGTTCAAGCAATCAGCCTCTGGATGACTACTAAGGCTATGCAAATCTCCGACTGAATCCAGGTTCTCCAGCCCACTGAACCTGGCATCATCCACATTCTGGAGTCTGACCCCCTTGTGAAGTTTGTGAAATTTGTAAATGTGAAGTTTGACCCCCTTGAGCAGTACCCAGAGAGGCAGGGACAGCTCTATGCCCCTTGCCAGCAGGAAACACCTTCACCCTTTAGCCCAAAGGAATTTGGGTCCCATTTTTTTGAGGGGGGAATGATGAGGTAAAGGCTCTGGGAACCCCCTTGAACTCTGATTGAATCTTCCCATTTGATATTTACCTGAGGCCATAAGCCTTTCATTATAGCTAGGCCCAAACCTTTATTACTAGCTTGGCCCTTCATTATCCAGCTAGTCCCAACCCTAGATCCTCCCAAAATATCAATACCCAAATCTGTACCACCCTTGAACTGGCCTATCCCACCTTTCCAGGTAGCCTCTAGCAGCTTCCCACCCTTAATCACTTATTTACTGGAGTGTGACTACATTGACTCCTCCTAAAGACCCTTCCCAAACTCATTACTGGAGTCTTACCTCATTTACTCTTTTGCAGACCCTCCCCAAACTCCTCCTCTAGACCACCCCTAGATTCCTCCCATAACCTTTCTGTTTATAAGACCCCATCTTGTCACCATGTGTGAGAGTGCCATAGAATGACTTAGCACAGACTTATTCTGTGTCAGATGATTCTGGCCCACTTGTCCAATACAAGCCTTACAAGATACCGAGGCTCCTTAAGAGTCTACTCAATATGGCGAACTTTTAATAAACTTTGCTTTTCCTCAGCTGAGAGAAGACTTGAGCCGAATTCATTCGGCAGTACCTGGCGTGTTAGTATTTTGGGGTCTCGAGCACCCCTAAACCTATACATCATCATTTTATGATGACCCTCTTCAATAATGGTGCCTGACCTGAGGATATGGTTTAAATTTACAGAAAATCTGAAGCAACATTAGGAGGGAAATGAAAGCTGGCTTAATGAACCCTTACGTAAATTATTGACCACAGAAGAAACTCACCATAAAGGAGCAGACCTGGAAGAGGAATATTCCAGTTGAGAAAACTGCAAGGCAGTTGGATATATGAGACTGAAGAAGCTTTAGGTGCTAATGAAAACTCCAGGATAAAATAGCAACTATTGTCATAGTTTTTAAGTTTGAAATTTAAGCATTTATCTTCCTTCATTTTCATAAATCAGTTCCTGTAGTTGTGTTTATATACATTTTGTAGGCATCTTGGTAGGTTAATTTTCAAATGTTTTATACATATTATTGTCAATTAAATTTTTCTTTATAAATTTGCTCATGGTTTTTGTTATTAACACGTGGAAATCTGGTGATTTGTTTATGTATTCTAAAAAATTTAAATAGAAGAAAGATTATTTGTCATTTAAATATTAATTAGGCCAAATAGGAATTCAATCTGTCCTACTATTATTTTTTAACAACAGCTTATTAATGATCTAATTTCTTTTTCTGATTAAATGAGAGAATCTATATGAAGCACTTCACAAACTTTAACATATGTTGTTGTTACACTGACTTATTTGTTTTTTCATTTGTCTCTTTGTGATATTGAGGAAACTAAAAACTTTATGGGCCTAAGAAATTTATATGTCACTTTCTAAATGTCTTTTCAAACTTTTTTATTAAATAATTTTGGGGGGGGTTGGGAAACAAATGCTTGAATAAGGCATATAATAAATGAATACCTATCAAGTGATGCATGTGATAGCAAGTTATATTACACTAACTTGCTATTTTTTGCATTTTCAAATTTATAACTTTATTTCTTATGTAAACTATAATGCTCACTTCTTATTTTGGTATGTAGGCAATATATATAATATAATTAACATATTTTATTCCATCTGTAGTAAGAAAACTCAATATAAACTTATAAAACTATATTGATTTAAAATTATGATTATTTTGTAAGGATTCTTTAAGAACTAAAATGAATAAACCAACAAAAACTCATGTGCTTACCATTATCTGAAAGAGTTCATATTAAATTTTTTCATTTTGTAATTTTGGTGGAATATAAGTAACAGTTAATGAAATAAGTTTCAATTTGGAAATTATTTAGCATAACATTTTAATCATATATAAGTTTAGCTTTTATGTTACACTTTTTATTTTTAAGAAAGGAATGCAATATTTAATTCAATAATAGATAGGTTTTTTTTTAATTGTTTTCTTCTGAAGTTTAAATACACAATAAGTAAAGGAAAAGAAACATTTTAACCTTAAATATTGAAATACAAATACAAAATAAAAAAAGAAAAGCCATGCCATGTGCACAGTAGGAGAGAAAAAAAACTAAACAAAAGTAAGAGTATTCAAAATGTATAACAAGAAATTTCCATTTCAAGAAAGCCTATATAATAAATACTAAGGCTTGTGTTGAGAGTTGTCTGTATTTTCTTTGCCTCCTTGTTAGTTTTGTTTTGTTTTCTGCTGGGAACTTTTTACTTTATTCTTTTCCCCCCTTGCCCCTTGCCCCCCTGAGAAAGGCTGCAATTAAATACAGATATATTTTTATATAGATACACATATACATATATACATATATAGACATGTACCTTTACTAACAAATTCTATTTCTGATCTTTCTTTATGTTTGTACATATCTCTTATTTCATATCCCTCCTAACTCTATTATACTTCTACCTTTCCCTCCTATTACTTAAGCTACCCCCACCCCCATGTAAGGAACACTTCCTATTCTCCCATTCCCATGAATATACCTGCCTTGGATCTATTCCTTCACCCTCCCCTCTAGAGATAATTTCCTTATCCTTCCAAGAATCTTACAATTTTAGATATGTGTTTTACATTTTACATACATAAAAAGGAAACAACCTATCCTTATTGAGTCCCTTGTGATTAGTCTTCAGTATGTACCTTATATTTCTCTTGGTTCTTGTATGTCAAAGCTTCTATTAATTTTTAAAAGAAAGTCCTGAAAGTCTGAGAGTTCATTAAATGTTCATTTTTTTTCCATTCAGGATTGTGCTTGGCTTTTCCGGATATGATATTTTCAGCTAGCACCCGAGTTCTTTATATAGTGTTGCAAGACCTGAGGTCTTTTAGTGTTATTGTTGTTAGGTTTTGTGTGATTCTAACTGTAGCACTGCCATATTTAATTTTTTTCTTGTTGCTCATTATATATTTTTTTTCTTTTCAACTGGGGGTTTCAGGACTTGACAGTACTATTCCTATGAGTTTTCCTCATAGGATCTCTATCAGGTGGTGACTAATGGATTATTTCAATTCCTACTTTTCCCTCCTCTAATGCTTCAGGAAAATTTTCTTCATTTGTTGTTTTATTGTATCAAGATCCTTTTTTTTATTAGAGTTTTCAGGTAATCCAATTATTGTTATGTTTTCTCTTCTTTGTCTGTTCTCCAGATCAGTTGTTTTTCTTATGAGATGATTCACATTATCTTATACTTTTTTTCATTCTTTATATATTGTTTTATTATTTCTTGATCTCCTATAACTTTGCTGACTTCCCCTTGCTTAATTTTCAAGGAGTCATTTTCTTCTTTAAGATTATGAATTCCTTTTCTAATTGATTGACTTCCACCTATAATCTCCTTGTTCTTGTATTATTCTTATTCATTTTTAGTTTTTAATAATTTTTTCTTATTTGATTTTCAATTTTTTTAAAAAGTCCTATTAATTCTTTTTGAGCAGGTGACAATTAGACATTACTCTTTGGGATAGAAGAGGTTTCTTTGCTTCAGTATCATCCTCTAAAGATGAACCCCAGTCTATAGGGACTCTCTATGTTTGAATTCTTTCTTTGCCTGTGATTTTATTTTTAATTTGTAGTAGCTTAGTTTTTTATAATCACTTCTACCTGGGGTGTGGGGGACGGTGCCTCTAATCTTAGATCCTCCTTCAGTTCTCCCCTCTAGCCTGGAGTTGGCACCAAGAATTTCAGCCTTCTGTAAGTGCCCACAAATAGTGGCATCCCTACCCCACTATTTCTGCACTCACCAGGTGTGTTTTGGTTCCTTTTCACCCCTGTTGTATCTCTGCAGCACAGTTGGATTTGGAGCTCCTTGTAAACAGAGATTCCCTGGATCTTCCCCAGTTCAGATCCCAAACACTCCTCATTATCCCAGGGGTAAAAGTTCTTGTGACTAGGCTAAGGCAGCCTCCCACCCCAACTAACCCCAGGGCTTTCCACTTTTTATTTAATTTGACCTAGACCCTAGCCTGGATGTGTTTACTCTTAACATGGACCAAACCTTATCCTAAGACTTATCCTGAGATCTTTTCCAATTGTCCCAGTATGACCACTGCCCCTACTCATTTGTTTTTTTGCTCAAAATTTGCTCTGAGGTGCTCTTTCATCTCTTTTGTGAGTGAAAATTTTGAAAACTTGGAATTTTCTGACCTACTCTGCTATCTTCCAAGAAACTTCCTATATACAGTTTTAAATATGGTTCCCGTAGAGTTATTTTTTGTACTTATACTTAAAACAAGAATAATGTAAAGTGTTTGTTCACACAAATATGTATGTAAAATAGAAGAATTTTATAGTCTCTTGCTAAAAAGATGAGAATTAATTTTTAATTTTTAGCTATCTAATCAACCAATGAAAATCAATAGCTACTTATGATGCAAAATTCTTTTCTACTGATTAAAACAGATATTTTATTGGATAAAAATGTACTTTAGATTCAATTACATATACTTTTTTGTTTTGAACAATGTTTATAGATACACTAAACTTTGTAACAAAATAATCTCTGCAGGCATGACGTTCTTCTCTTCTGCCATTGACACACTGGCTACCCTCTCAGAAACTCTATTGAGTGTCCAATGTTACCAACTAATTCATTTAAAAATGTACCACATAGGAGAGGATTTTGGGAAGATGGAGGGGTAGGTCAGAAAATTCCAAGCTCTCAAGATTTCCCCCCACATAAGAGTTAAAATAGCAACTTAGAACAAAGTGGGAAAAATAAATAATATATGCACAACTGGGGTCTTCCTAGGATGGTTTGAGAAGAGTAGAAGAAAAAATCCCAGGATGGGGTTTGGTCCCTGTGAAGATTAAATACATCCATGCTAGGTTCCGTTTTAATAAGTGGCAAGCTTTGGGGTTAGTTGGTTTGAGAGGGTGCATCAACCCAGCCTTGCATACAACCCAGATACTTTTACCCCCAGGATAGGGAGGGGGAATTGGGAGTCTGAGCCCAGGAAGACTGAGAGAAACTCTGCTGACAAGGAATGCCAGACTCAGCTGTGCTGCAAAGATCAGCATGGGCAAGAACGAATTAGTACATGCCCAGTGAGTGCAGAAGTAGTGGGAGAGAAAGCCCCTGGCTATGGGCACTTACAAGAGGTTGGATGTTTGGCTTTGGTTCCAGGCTAGAGGCAAGAAATGAAGCTATGGGGCAAGAGGCACCTTCTCCCATACCCCAGGGTTAGAGATGATTACAAAAATTGAAATATTACCACAAAAAATACACAGGCAAAGGAGAAAGAATTCAATTCTTTTTTAAAAGCTATTATGGGAATAGAGAAGACCAGGGTTCATCTTCAGAGGAGGATATTGAAGTAAAGAAACTTCTAAGAGTAGTGTCAAATGGTCACCTGCCCAAAAAAGAATTCATAGAAGATGTTAAAAAAGACTTTAAAAATCAAATGACAGAGATGGAGGAAAAACTGAAACTAAAAATAAAATGAATAATCCAAGAAAAAACATGAAGATTATGAAAGGGAAGTCAACCAATTAGAAAAGGAGATCCAGTATCTTAAGGAAGAAAATGACAACTTGAAAATTAGAATTGGGCAAAAAAATCCTGGCAAAAAGCCAGGGAAATTACAGGAGATCAAGAAATAATTTAACAAAATATGAATAATGAAAAATAGAAGAGAAAGTGAAACATCTTAGAAGAAAAATAAATCTGAAGCATTACAACAAGGAGGGAAAGTAGAAATAGAAAAAAATCCATCAATCATCATTTAAAATAGATCCTGTGAGGAAAATATCATAGTCAAATGTCAAAACTCCAAGCTCAAGGATAAAATATTAAATAAAATATCAAGACTAAAACAATTTAAATATAATGGTGTCATGATAGAATAACACAAGACCTAGCAGTGGAGACCTTAAAGGACCTTAGGTCTTAGAGCACTATATATTGAAGAGCAAAAGAACTGGGGTTCTGGCCAAAAATATTATGACCTACAAAGTTCAGCTTCATCCTGAATGAGAAAAAAATGACATTTGGTCAACTCAGATTTTCAAGCTTTTGCTAAAAACAAACAAACAGAACCACAACAACTGCATGTAATAGAAGATTTGACATACAAGAGACAAAAGAAATATAAGGGACATACCAAAGAATGATTATATGGGATTCATAAGGGCAGGTTGTTTACTATATATATGTATATAATGCATAATATATATGTATAATGTATGTTTAAGATTCTTATTAATAATTGGGTAGCTCATAAGAAAGATTGGGGTAAACCTGAGTATGATATGAATTTTAGAAGCATAACTATTTAGGAACAGTTGAAAAGAGTAATTATTCCATACAAATGAGGTGCAAAAGGTAAAATTGATTAAGAGGAATTAGATGGGGGAGGAGGGCTGGTAATTCTCATAACCTACTTTCATAGGGAATGGGTTTAAGAGGGAACAATACATATGTATTTTAAAGAGTATAAAACTCTTCTAAATTCAGAAGAAATAAAATGGTAGGGGCATAGGGAGGGAGGAGAGGATATGGGAGGGATCTTTAGAGGGGAGGGTGATAGAATAGGCAAAAGGGTCATATAGATGGGTGTTTAGATTTATGGGAGTAAGAGGATAGGGGAGGGATCCTTGGAGGGGAGCAGACCAGGATTGGAATTTGTTTGGGAATGTATATGTCTATGTATGTATATATGCATGTACATATCTATAGCTATAGAGAAACATATCCAAACTTAATTATTGCCTTTTTTTGGGAGGGGGATAAACAAAGTAAAAATGTTCACAGCAGAGAACAAAAGAAAATTTACAAGGAAGGAAAGAAAAGGATGGACGATTCTCAAAACAATATGTATTATTTATTATTCTGGCTTTATTGAAATGAAAATTTATTCTTACAAACATGTACCACATAGAAGAATAATAGCATAAGTGAAGAATAAGTTTAAATTGAAAAACAGACTTAACTTTACAATGACAGGTAACATATGTTTTGTTTATGCAGAAAAGTTTTCATGATCTGTAATGGTTTCAATATGACTTCTAATGTACATACCCAGTGATCACGATTTTCATATAGCCTGACATTTGCACTACAAGAATGCAAATATTTGTAACATCTTGATCATGTGACTATACACCTGATGGTGTTCAATTAAAGTGTTACAGAGGGGAACAAGGAAGTTATTCTTCTTCAGTGTATAGAACACAAATGAGAGTATGCATATGTGTCAGACTGCCATTTGGAAAGAGCTTTGCTTAATGTTGAACGCTTATACTCATTTGGTAATAATTTGATGATGGGTTGTGAAACTGCAAGAACACATTGTGTTTAGTCAAAAGCAATTAGAGCTTGATATAATCCCTGCAGAAACAACAAAATCATTGCTCCCATGATCATGGTTGTTTTGAATTTCTGCAAAAACAAACCTATAATGTTTCAAATATCTGAATATTTGTCAAATAAGAAAACTGCATTTGTAAAAATAGGCAATTATTTACAGCTTAAGTCACCATTAAATAGTCATCTTGTGCAAATATCTGGTAACATCATCATTAATCCCTTAGGGATTTGCTAATGATTAAATGGGAAGTATTGTACTAGCATAAGAATATATGCAATCTTCTTCCCTGTAGGGATTGGCCAAACTAATGAAATAATAGGTTCTTGAAATTTTGAGACCTGAAATATCACCCTGTTACCCTCTCAGTAAGTCAGTCTTAATCTCTTCTCCTTTTCACTGTTAAGATGAGAGAGAGAGAGAGAGAAAGAGAGAGAGAGAGAGAGAGAGAGAGAGAGAGAGAGAGAGAGAGAGA
>NW_027187324.1:1380117-1385669 GCF_028583685.1 Petaurus breviceps papuanus
GAGAGAGAGAGAGAGAGAGAGAGAGAGAGAGAGAGAGAGAGAGAGAGTAATTTACTTGAATTACTTTGAGTTGTTGCTACCCACTCATGTTTTAACCCTTGACTATCTGTGGAGTCCCTATTGGGGAAAAGCCATGAAGCACAGTATTTCAGTAAAAGCAACAACTTAAACACTGTGACTGGGAGAATCCCAGACATGGTGACTGGCAAAAACCATAACTTAAGTACCGGGTCCTAACTCAGATAATGTGACTGGTAACCATAACATGGACACAGTGACCAGTATAGGACCAGTATATCACCCTGTTTTTGGGTATTTACCTAAAAGCCCTGACTTAATGACCAAGATCAGAAAGGAGCTTGTTACTAAGCCTAAAACCAAGGTATCTAACAATTAGTAGTGATGTGCTCTATAGCTCCTCCTCCCTTTGTCTTTTTCCTAGAATTATTACTGGGCTTTCCTGGGGTCTTTGTGGGGATGGATCTCTTATTGAAACTGTTTCTTCTGGCATCTGCCCCGGCCTGGCCCCTATTGTAAGTATTCCATTATAGTTGATTAAACTACTATCTATAATTAATCTGAAGCTTCTGGCTTCTTTCTTTGATATAAAACTAACTCTCTGTTTGAGGAAACCGATAATATCCCAGTGCATGTGAATATTTGACCTTATACTATCTAACTTCATTCCCCCAATGTATTAATTAAATATGATTAATTTTGATGTTGTTGTAGTATCTGTAGCTAATGACCACTTTTTCTATCTTCATGCACTCATGCACTTATGCTTCTATGGCATTATACTGTGATGATACTCCTACTTATCTACTTTGCTTATTTCTTCTCATCTTACTACCATTTATATATGGAAAGCCCATTCTTTGGATTTTCTCTCTTCTCTCTACACTATTCAGTTCAATAAACATTTAATATCTTCAAGGCATCACATAAGGTTCTGAGAGCGAACGATGCAACTGGGTCTGGTGAAGAATTTGCAAATGCAAGTTTATGCATAAAACTCACTCATGCATAATCCCAACTGGTTCTGCTTGGTCGTGTTCCAAAGCTCTGGGTAATCTTCTGCTTGTCCTTTGTGTTGGCCCCTCAAGAATAGTTACCAGGTTATGACATGCCATTAATTACTGCTACTAAGGCTTCTATACAACTTTCAAGGCTATTGAAGTAGGAAAGTTTCTAAGAAGATTTCAGATTAGTTCCACATTTGTGAATACATGTATAAATGTTTTATATATTTATACATGTATATTATTATTTATATATTATCATATATACTTATACATGTATATTATTATTTATATTTATATATTATATATTATCATGTATATTTATATATGTATATGATATCTAAACCAGAGGAGTAACTAAGCAGTGAAGATCTTTCCCAAATATACTCAATGTTATTCCTTATGCACTCCAAATTTCTGAGATAAGAGCTTTGGTGTATAGTACGGTGGCAAGAATAGTGATGGGCACCATATGTTCTTTCATAAAACCCACTGGAGGCAACAATAGGATGGTGAGACAAATTAAGCTAAGAATGCCATAAAAGTTTTCATTAAAAATTCAAAGTGGTATCACATTACAATTGGATGGGGATATAAGGTGGAAACAGTTAAACCTAGGATTCTCCTAAATTTAAATGCAGCTCATGAAACTTCAGATAAACCTTGAACTTCATGTTGATTAGTACTCATCCTGTCCCTGCTCCTCCATCCCCCATAACTTAAGTATTGAGTCCTAACTCGTGTGTTGTGTTTATTATCTCTTTATGTTCATTCAGTGCAAAAAATTCTATCATTTAATGCTGAAATAGAGGAAAAAGAAATAGAAGAAGGTGTTATAGTGCCTTTCATAGTACCTTGAACATAGGTGATCAATACATATTTCTTGAATGAATAAAAAAGGAAAGGAGAAATCAGTCTTCAGAAAACAGTACTGATTTTTTTCTTTAATAATGAGTATCATTTTCATTTACTCAATAAACAATTACTAAATGCCTACTGTGTTCCAGGCATTATTTGAAACACTGGATAAACATAGGCAATAGTCAGAATCTGCCCTCAAGATGTTTACAATCTAACAGGGAAGAAAATACACAAAAAGAAGCTATAAAGACAGAAAGATACAGGTGGGAAAGAGAATGAAAGAAAAAAAATAGTATCCAGCTGGGGGTATGATGAAATCCAGAGGAGTGTGGTTAGGTGGAAAATGAAGAAATGACTGGTCTAGGTGTCATCATTAAATGGAAGATTTGGGAGGAACTTTAAGTTCTCTACCCAGACTACACCCTACAATGTGGGAGGGGGCAGGAAGGACGGCAGTGACAGGGAATACTGATAAGGTGTCAGTTTCAGGGCTGATGTGTTCTTGTATGATGGAAATGTTTTGGGCTGCATAATGAAGAAAAGGGGTATTCAGTTGGGTGGGGAAAATTCTCCTAATCATAAGAAAAGTATAACGTTTCTATTTGACATGATAAAAACAGAAATTTATAGAATACAAATTAACGACAAAAATTTAAATTAGTGGGTATTTAATAATATCTATATACATACTCTAATATTAACTGGTAAAGTCAAAATTTTATTAGAAATCATATTTCAAAGGGCAAATAACATTAAAAATATGTTATGAAAGGTCACCTAGCCAACTGAACCTATGGAGGGATTTCTGGTTTCATACAAAATATATAGCACCTTAAAGAAGACATTATTAAGGCTTAATATATGCAAACCACTGATCAGGCCTCTGGAGATACAAATAGAAAATGAAAGTCAGTAAATTTAAGCAGATCACATTAAAATATAGAGACAACACATATTGAAAAATAATGTTCATAGAACACAGAATTCCAGTTTGGATAGGATCTAAGAGACTATCAAGTCCAATCTGTTTCCATGTGTGTATGTAGATTGCTGCTTGCTGTTCCTGCTTGTTTGCTGTTTGTCCCTTATTCTTGAAGAGGACCATGACATCAGGGAGGTGATGACATAACATGCAAGTGAATAGAATTTAAATGAGGGAGGGCTGTGCAAAGTCATCAACCTCAATTTCTCCTCCAGAGCGATCTGAGTCCAGTGGTCAGGCATGGATCAGGACAACTGGAGATGGTGCAGGATGCAGTGGGGGACCTTGGACTTTTCAAGTTAAGGTCTTTAACAAGTCTCTGTTTGACTGAGGGAGCATCCATTCAGTGATTAAGGATTTAAAAAGGAGGTAAAGAATGCCTTCTTTTAAAACAAAATAGATCTGGGAGGGGAAGTCTCTCAGGGTTTCTGACCAAAACAGAAACAATTGTTATTTCCTTCATTCTGAGCAATCAGGGCCCAAACAGTGCCCAAGTAGGTCTTGGTCTGGGACCAGAATGATTTGGGGTTAAGGATGGTATTTAGGAGAAAAACAAAAAACAAACAACAACAAACATTTCAGCGATTAAAATTTGCATTCCCTTTTGGGCAGAGCACTGGAAAGTAAGGGTGTGATACCCTTGGTGGAGAGCGAAGAAAGAAAGAAAGAGAAAAAGAAAGAAAGGAAAGAAGGAGAGAGGGAGGGAGGAAGGAAGGAAGGAAGGAAAGAAGGAAGGAAGGAAGGAAGGAAGGAAGGAAGGAAGGAAGGAAGGAAGGAAGGAAGGAAGGAAGGAAGGAAGGAAGGAAAGAGAGAGAGAATAGAAAGAAAGAGGAAGGAAGAAAAGAATGAAGGAAAGAAGGAAAAAGGGAATATGTGCACCCCAAAACTGTGCAACAGAGATCCTTGCCCAAATAATACTCAGAGGCTTCTCAAGGTAGGAAGCAGAAAAGGATGTTGTTTTTTTTTTTTTACGATCTTGAGAAAGGGTCACCCTCCTGACAAATGGTCAGGGAGGAGAAGCAATTTACAAAAGGAAATGGTGAAGTTATAAAGTCCTAACATGGAATTCTCCCCCACGCCCCTTCTGACCGTTTTCTTCCAGTGACTAGAAGTCAGGTGCACAGTCTAAACTTGGCCATCTTCCTCAAGTACCAGAACAAGGAAATAGTAGACCACCTGATGTACATTTGAGAAAGCACTTCTGTCCTTATTTGGCATATCTTATGCTGGGGTGTCACTGAGAAGAAGGGTGACTCCCTACTGCTCTGAGTTTTGAGTCCTTGTAAATCATGTGATCTATGGTGAAGGGGAACTTGGTCCTGTTTCCCATGAAAAGTCTTACTAGATTTTAGAGTATAGTCTGAGAAGTTTTCACGTCTTTCACTCAATTCCTCCTCTTATTTTCACTCCTTGAAATCTTCTCACACCATTGATGATAACGCCCTTCTACAATCTCATCTTCCTCAGTTTCTAAACCCTCAGGACTAGGCCTGTCCTCCTGGTCAATTGGGGTCCACCCTTGTCCTTTTAACATCATCAATTGTACAGTCCCCTCAGCTGTCCCTTCTAGACTTATCATTTTGGACAAAATGTTCCGGACTATTCCAGTAATCAAGACTGTTTTTGGAATTCTCTTTGAGTACTCAGGGAATGGGGGCTAGCTGGACAAAGGGTATACTGACCAGAAGCAGAGTTAAGGTAAATCCCATGGTATTATATTCTTGTTATAAAGCTTGTTATAAGTAAAAGAATTATACAAAAGGGGTAGAGACAAACAAGGATTCCAACCACTAGTATAGTTATGAGCAGAAAAGGAGTTACTACAGGTAACAGGTTCATGGCTCATGAGCTCAGCCTGTAGGTAGTGGCCTTCACTGAAAACTCAACTTCAGTTCCCCCAAATCTTCCAGATCAATAGTACATTCAGCAGCAGGATTCATGGGTCCTTTTGCTGGAGTATGGTGTGTCTACCCACATTCTTTAGTCCAGACTGCTGTATCTGAAGTCAACAGGATCTGGAAAGGTCCTTCCCAAGATGGGGTAAGCTTTTCCTCTTTTCACACCCAAATCAATATCCAGTCTCCAGGCTGGTATTGATGTACCGGGAACCCCAATGGAAGATTTTGAGCAATCAAGCCTTTGCTCTGTAAAGAATGGAGATGTTTTACCAAAGCATGTACATAACTTCTAAGAAATTTGTCTTTGCATTCCAGTATAAGATCCCAGTTTGTTTGTTTGTTTGTTTTTTCCATTTCCCCCAAGATATGGATGTCCATACAGAAGTTCATAAGGAGATAGTCCAATGTCTCTTCCAGGCTTAGTTCTAATCCCGACAAGGGCTAGCTGGAAGAGACTTAGTCCATAGTAGTTGGGTTTCACTTGTCAATTTAGTGAACTGTCTCTTTATTTCCTGATTCATCCTTTCCACCTTGCCAAAAGAGGAAAGATGCCAAGCAATGTGTAGCTGCTCCCAGGTAATTTCTAAGGTTGGTACCAGAGATTTAAGGACCCTGGCAGTGAAATGTGTCCCTTGATCGAAGTCTATCCTCTCCACCATCGCATATCTTGGAATGATTTGCTCAAGCAGAATCTTTAGCTAACTGCCTGTGCAGTTGCCCATTATAGAATAGAATTAATATATATATATATATATATATATATATATATATATATATATATATATATAT
>NW_027187324.1:1385679-1474383 GCF_028583685.1 Petaurus breviceps papuanus
TATATATATATATATATATATATATATATATATATATATATATATATTTTTTTTTTTTTAAGAGGTCATTCTTAACCTCCTTTTTAAAGCCTTAATCACTGAATGGGTTCTCCCTCAGTCAAACTGAGACCTGTTGAAGACCTTAGCTTGAAAAGACCAAGGTTCCCCACTGAATCCTGGACCATCTCCAGTTGTCCTGATCCATATCTGGTCACTGGACTCAGATGGCTCTGGAGTAGAAACTGAGACTGGTGACTTTGCACAATCTTCCCTCACTTAAATTCAATTCACATGCATGTCATGGTATCACCTCCCTGATGTCATGGTCCTCTTCAAGAATGAAGCACAAACAGCAACCTTTGTGTATATAGAAGACAGTATATACGCAGGTATGCTCACACACCCATCCTTTATACTGTGTAAGACTATGCCTATGCCTCAATAATAATCTACTTTACAAAATTATTAACAAATGGTCCTTCTCTAATTGTTTAATATAGTGTGGGGCAAACTTATGTGAGGAATGCATGTAAGTACTATAAACATGAAGCTACATTGTGTTGCTTTGGATTATTTCTGACAAGGTGATAAAGGGATTATCCTATTCTATTTTGTTTAATGGTCATTTGAGCATGGTTCATCAACCTTATTGGACTGTAAACTCTTATAGAATGAGTTCTATTTTAATTAAAGAATTGCTCAACAGATCAGTTTTGAATGTATAAAAGCTAAGAGAATTTCAGCAGACTGTGTTTCCTGTGCCTAATACAGTACTTGATTCCTTGTAAGTTTGTCATAGACTCTTACTGAATTTAATTTAATTGAAAAAAGGAATTTTGAAATAACTACTAGGGAAATTGTTTTAGGAAGAAAGTGAGGGAAAACCAAGTTCCTTCTTCATTTCCAGAGTAGCACGGGAAAAGTAAACATTGAACATGTTAATTGATTATTTCATGATCTGTTAAGAAACAATTCAGTCACATACACCAAACTTTAGAATTAAGTAAATTATTTGAATTAGTTTTCTCCTGCCCTTTTGGCTCCAAATGGTTTTAAGTTTGATAAACATATAATTAAAGAAGTCATGATTTAAAATTTTACATTTAAGGATAAAGTTACAACTTTCACAGTTTGAGTGAAAGTTGAACTAGTTTCATGTTTTCACATTATCTGATATTAGAAGACAGTACCTGCAATCATTTGGGAACAGCATTAATATGTATTAATTATTTCACTTGTAGAAGCTAAGTTAATATGAGACCTCTGTTGAATTTGTTTTTTTCGGGGAGGTAAGAGAAAATATGCTTTGATTATTGTGCTTCTTCCAGATATTTATTAGACTTGGCAGAAAAAAATGGAAGAGAAATTTAAATCTTTTGAAAAATGCAATGACTTTGAAATCATTTTAACTGTCTGGCATTACCATAATTGATCATGTTAAAATGCTGTGTACATTGATATGTGGGATACACAATTCTCATCAGTGTAAATATTTATAAGGAGAAATCCACCAAATAAACCTGTCATAAATCATGATTTAAGCAAAAGTTTTCATTTTTTGGTAAATATTTTCATGCTTAAATTTGATAAAAATTATCAGGGATGTCCATAAATTTTACTAAAAAATGCTTGAGCTTTGAAGTACTGATGATTTGAGAAGACTCAGCTATTCATTTCATTCAGCCTCCAAAGATACTGCCAAAAATTAGACCTAAACTAAGAATTTGTTCATAAGTTGGGTATAGAAATTCTACTTTTTAACCATACACAAAGTAATCAAGGAAAATAAAAGTTATAGAAGATGTGAATTCAATTTGATGACCAACTTTGATATGTCCTTTTTTTTAAGAAGGCATTTTTCTTAGCTTTAATTTCCCACTAATTTAATTTGGCCTTATTTCTTTCCAACATTGTGGATTATATGGACACTTGTGGTTCATACAAACAAGAATGAACCCCACATCTCACTTTTTTTCTTATTCATCATTAAACACTTATAGTAATTATATAGAGGAAAAACATTCCTCATCATGCTAATCTAGCTGTTAATCAAGCATCAATCACAATGTCTGTTGCTCATTCTTTCAATTCCCAAATGTACAAACAGGACAGGTCTCTCGAAGAAATTTCCTTGTCTTCTCAGGGTTTTAGAGGTAACCTTGAGAATTCCCCCCCACACACACACAAACTATTATTCATGAACCCCCACTGGTGTGTTCCTCCAACTAACTATAACAATCATGAGGAGCTATGTATTATTATTTTGAGGACCCAAGCAGGCCTTGTAAAGTTGTAAAAGGGTTGGATACAGGTTATTAGACACACACAAACACACACATATGTATATATGTGTGTGTATACACACACACAGGATTATAAGAAATGCAGAATGAGAGAAAAAAACTGAAATCACTAAGATATAATGAAGTCATACAAATAGTAATAGAGTAAAACAAAAACCAAACCAGTATCCTAAAAGTCCACATGTAGTCCAAGTAAAAATAGACTCAAGATTAGAAAGCATATATGGTAAAAGGGTAACACAGCTCTCGATTGCTAGAAATACTATTCTTCACCTTTTAGTGTCCTACCGATAATCCCTTTTCGGTACGTTCTAGTTTTCTGATGCATTTCTTGTGGAGTCATCAAACTTCTTTTTTGTCAGAATTTATAGTATGTTCTTGGTTCTGATTGAAGTTATCATTCATACCTTTTCAAAGAATTCTTTTAATGTTATTTATGCAAAGACCAAAATAGTTTCGACCTTTTGAGGTTCTCAAAAATATTTTTCTGGTCAATAGAGAATAGGAATAGGGAAAAAGAAACATCTACTCTTCTTTCTTTGATTCTCTCTCAGTGGTCTGACTGAAGCTGTTTCCACTACAATTTTGGGTCAACTTTGGAAATGACAATTCTGTGGGTATCTCCTGGATTCAGGGTATAAGTAACACATCAAGCAGTGCTATTGCACTTCTTTGAGTAGTATAATTTCATTTTATCCAAAGGTTTTTACTCTTTCAAATTGATTAGAGATATTGTCATATCTATTTTAACACCTTTGGATTGATTCAATATAGATATTTTTACCTGATAAAGGTATTAGATATAGAAAATCTTATTAGTTTCATTAATTAGGGTAGGAGCAATTGGTAAATTGATTTGATTGAACTCAAACATATATATATATATATATATATATATATATATATATAATTACTTTGGGTCAGGGTCAGTTAATCAATTTAGAGTTAAGAGGGAGTGAGAACTAGAGTCATTATAACAAGTTCCATTGACCAGTTCCAATTAGGGTCACATAGATTTTTTTGTTGTTGTGAACATTATTGGTGAAAAAAATAAGACCTGGCCAAGGGTCTCTGGCTCTTGAAATGAGCCTAGAAAATTATATCAAAGTTGAATTCAGAATCTAATACCTAGAATAATCTTATATTAAATTCTAATCTCAAACCAATTAAATTTATTATTCAAGATTGTTTACTTCTTTGACTTTTGGTGTTTTCATTTTATTTTTCCCTTTATCCTGAACTTCTTAGAGTCTAAAATGTTTTTTTTTATCTCTTGTATCCAAGCCTCTTACAAATTTACAAGTCCTTGTTAGGTTCTTAAAATAAAAATATATAGCTCCTCATGACATATCATTTTTTTTAATAATTAAAATTTTAATTTTTATTTTAGCCTAAAATGTTGATATTATTTATTGCTAAAATAGAACTGTCTTTTCTATAGGCCTTATTAGAGTTTGCCCCTGAAACCTCTTTATACTGAAAGCTCACCCCAACCCTGGAATTTTAATATTAGAAATACCCAGAGGGTAGTGGGCCTTTCCCCTTATGCTTTTTCCCAGAACCTCAGTTTTGGGGAGGTCACCCAGACTAGCCATGTTTCACTTCTCTCCAAGTTGTACTTCCAACTCTCCGTGTTTTCTCTACAATCCCCAAATAGGTACTTTCATCTTTTCTTCTTCCATCTTTTTAACTTCCTTTTATGTGTTATGTTCCTCCATTGGTGTATAAGCTATTTGAGCGAAGGAAATATCTTTCTTTCTCTTTTTCTTTGTATGCCCAGCTTGTAATAGGGTGCCTGGCACTGAGTCAATGATTAAGTAATGCTTCTTGACTTAATTTATTATAATCTTTTTAAAATCTGAATGATAATACAGGCTTAAAAACACAATGCACTCTTAAGGAAAAAAAAATCTTAATAGCTAGGGTTCCAGAGAGTTTTCATTTACCAGCAGAAAGGATGCCTTGGTAATTGCTATATCAACATAAACTGGCTACATGTAGTTTGCAAAACTGTTTACTTTGCTTGAGACTTTGACAACAATGTTGAGATACAGTAAGATGAATTTTTTTTTTGGGGGGGGGATGTCCCATCTTGGTCAGGATCTTTATTTGTTTATGAGAAGTGAGAAGAGAAACCTTTGGACCAGGATTTCCCAAATCCTTTCTCAGGCACTTCTTCCATGTTATCAGAGGATCAGGGTTTGTTGAAGGGAGAAGAAATAATTCCTTTAATCTTACCACTTTAATTTCTCTTTCTATCTTCCTCTGTGGAGTAGTTGGAAATATTGCCACATTATGTGTAATTTAGAGTTTTTCTATGTATGATAACTTCTCACCAGTCATCCTTAGCTTTGGTTCTGACCTGCACTCTTAATAGCATCCTCTGGGTCTCCAAATCCAACATTTGAAGATCACTGATTTAATGGGTAGAGTGTAATAGGGCATGACAAATTGAGGGGGCCAAGAGGAGCTACATTCTAGTCCTTATCTGACACTAATTTACTTGGTAACCTTTGACAAGTCATTTAACTTTCATTTCTTCATCTTTAAAAACTGGAATAATAATAACTACCTCATGGGGATATTGTGAAGATGAATGAAATGTCATCAAAAGAATCTGACTAGTAGTGTAGCTGGAAACCCTCATTTCTTTATCATTAAAAAATCATTGTACCAGTACTCTTCCACCACTTAATCTCATTTTATCCCTGGTATAAGTGTATACTAATACTATACTAATTAACATAGACAGAATAAGTTTTAATTATCTTAGAGAACTTAGAGTATAATGGAAGTTCTAAGAAATTCCTACTTCCCTTGATTTCTAATTGGAAAGTGGTGACACAGAACTTCGATTTGGGGTTTGAAAGCCTTGGTAGGGTGGTAGACTTTTTAATAAAACTCACATACCGCCATTGGCAACGAATAAGAAAAATCATTCTGGCAAAGGAAAAGCATATTCCTTTCTCAAAGTGAATGATTCAGGGCTTTAAAATGTGTTCTTGACATTAGGAAACATGGTGTAGAGCTTTTAAAGTAATGATTTGTCACAATGGAGTGATGACATTACAGGACTTGATTTGAATGAAAACAGGAAATGAGAGAAAATCAAAATTGTATTGGAAGCTCACCACTTTATTCTTCTTTCTTATACTATTTCCCTTAAAATTGTCAAATGAACATCTAAGGGCTTCAAAAGATGGGTGTGCACTTGAATAAATTAGATTATGTAAAGATAAAATATAGCATATTTAATTCCAACATATAGTACAGTATGATTTTTATGCCAACCTTCAATACTAGGTTAGTGTTCATTAGCAATTTTCACTGTTCAACACTATACATTAATCTGATTTTTAAAAGTTATCAGAAGAGAAATGTGTTTTCTGAGTTAGAAGAGATATGTGAGAAAATAATTTTTACTTATCTAGCTTTATTTGGGGCAACTAAATGGTACAGCAGACAGAGTATTGGGCCTGGCATCAGAAAGAATCATCTTCCTGAGTTCAAATCTGGCTTCAGATGCTTACTAGATGTGTGACCCTGGGCAAGTCACTTAATCCTGTTTGCCTCAGTTTCCTCATCTGTAAAATGGGCTGGAGAAAGAAATGGCAAACCACTGCAAAATATTTGCCAAGAAAACCCCAAATGTGCTCATGAAGTATCAGACATAACTGAAAAAAAAAATTAACAGCAACAGTTTTATTTGAAAAAATCAAATTACTTTCTGAAACCCTTTTTTATTCTTAAGGTGAAAGAGATATTCAAAAGGCAATATGGGTATTGGAATTAGACATTGTTTAATCAGTATTTAGACTAGAACATAGGAGCTATCCAAAGAAAACCCAGTGTGACTGAGTAGTGATATCAGTCTTACTGAGAAGAACAAATAACTGCAGAACTGGTAGAAAGAATTCTCTGCATTATAGAATAGAATAAAGTAGAGAAGAATAACATAAAGTAGTCACATGTTATTTGAAAACTGACCACTAAACAATGTTCAAAAGCTAAGTGTTGTCTACTACACCTGATAAAGAATATAGCAAGAAATTTTCTTAGCATTTCAAATGTTTATATACAAAGTTAGGTTACAACTCAGCTGGTGTACAGACTTCTAAGATTAACTTTCCCAATTTGATAACCCCTTGTATTTTTATCTACTCAAAACCATTATTCGTGAGACTCTACCAATGTGTTTTTTCCCACTTCTAAGCCAAAGAATACAAATTATTTAAAGTAAAGGTATTTAATTAAATAGTATAATCACAAGTAGTAAAAACACATTTTCTCATAAATATGGGGTTCATTTTCTCATAAATTTATACATAATCAATGGGAAGAATTTGTTGTTCAATTGTTTCAGTTGTGTCTTACTCTTTGTGACCCCATTCGTGACCCCATTTGGGTTTTCTTGGCAAAGATACTAGAGTGGTTTGTCACTTCCTTCTTCAGCTCATTTTACAGATGAGGAAACTGAAGTAAATGGGGTTAAATGCCTTGCCCAGGGTTACATAGCTAGTAAGTATCTGAGACCAGATTTGAATTCACAAAGATGGGTCTTCCTGACTCCAAACCCTGTCACTCTATATTCTGTAACAACTAGCTCTCCCAGTGGGAAGAAAGGACATATTCAAAAAGCAGATGTGAAGGAATGTTTGGCCTGGGCCTATCTTAGATAAAGAAACACATAACTCTGGTACTACAGGGACACCAATGTCTTTTAGACTTTTTTTTTCATTCTATTCCTATTAGGCTTGCATTCTGATGTTGTTCTTGTGTGTGTGTGTAAATATGCATCTATGTCTGAATGCATAGGTTTATAATGTCTGCCAAGCATTGTTTTGTTTTTTGTTTTAGAAGTTCCCTGCTGAGAAGTGCTCTGAAGTGTAGTGCATAGAAGTGCTATCGTCACTGATAACTGATGATACACATGGTTCTACCTGGCATAAGATTGTGGATCTTCTTTTTGATTCCTATTTTTAACTTTAGCTATAGGTCTCAGGTGAATTGCTACCTTTCTCATTAGATGATGAATGGATTCTATCACAATATACACCTGGACATCATATTGAAGGAAAAAATATCCATGGAAGACTGGATCTCTGCCCTCCCCTCTACCTTTAAAGAGAATCTGTCAATTCTCTGATCCTTGCCTCTCATTAGCCAAAGTAATAAAATACAGACAAGTTAGTCAACTAAGTACACTTAAATATATTTTAAGTATATTTTTTATTGGTTTCCTTCTCATCAAGGGCTATATATATATGTCTGCTACCATATAACTTGAGTTTGAAATAACTTATAACTTCCCCTTAATGTTTGATTACTGAACTACATCCACTTAAATATATTTCTAAGAAACCTTTTCTAACATACTTACAAGGACTTTCTGCTCCTGAACCTCTCAGACACCTCCCACTTCCATTCCAGTTGTCCTGAAACTCTTGATTCTTTTTTTACTCTTTCATGCAAATGATAGTTATTGGAAGTGAAGTTCTAAAGCCAGCATCCTCTTAATTTAGGTCCTGGGAACTTACAGGTAAAGCCTCCTCATGTTGTGAGTAGGAGGAAAGGAATCACACTAGGGTGCTATCACTCATGATAAGGGAAAAAAATGAAAGGATAAAAGTACCTTAGATGGGACTTTTAAAAGTCTTGTCCCCATTTTAATGTGGACAATTTCTGTCTTTATTGTGAACATGTGGCCAGGCTTAAACTTTCCTACACTTGGAACAAAATTCTACATGAAATTAATAAAGTTGGATGATCATTAGAATAATTTGATTATAGTAATTAGAGATGATGGCTAATCTAGAAAAACCCCAGAGAGAAAATGACACTTAACATCAGGAAAAGGAGAAGAGAAGAAAGTCAAGGTTCAGGGGAAAAAAGTAGCATCATTTGAATTCCACGAGGAATGGTACATTAAATATTTTTTAAAAAGCCCAGAGGTTTTGCCACAAATGATGAGGGAAAAGAAAAAATGTTATTAGAAATATGTTTAAAATATTTTGTAATTTGGAGCCGTTGTAACTTCCAAGAGACATTAACCCAGTAATGTTTAAAGGAGTGAATAAAATATCAAGGTCTTGGCTGAAAGGCAACTTTGTAGTTGGCAATTTAAAGTCTTGCACAATAAGGCTTCAGTCAGTCTTAAGATTTTTTATATTATACTTACTTCTACTCTGTTCCAATAAATTGATCTACCTGCTATTCACTGGACACACTTCAGCCTCTCCCAACACTGTCACATCGCATATGCTATTTTCAATGCCTAGAAAAATACTCTCCCTTTTCCTCCTTCCCTTAAAATCTTTAGCTCCACCAGGCATTAATTCAGGCACCAATTCTGAATTCTATTTGTTGTTAGTTTTATAGCATTTATTTATCTGTTTAAATTTTGTATCCAGTCCTGTTAAAATGTAGACTTCTGTGAAAGCTTTTTTTTTTTAATTTATAGATTCTAGGACATTACCATGCACATACATAGTACTTAAATGTCACTTTGATATTTATTTTTATACTCCCTTCAATAATACAGATCAAAATGCATTCAGGATGTGTACATCTTGAGCAATGCACTACAATGAGTTTACTACAGTGGGTTCATCCAATACTCGTTGTGGTGCATGCACAAAGAGTATGTATGTATGCATATATGTGTGTAACGGTATGGGAATTTGAAGATGTTTTCTGCCCCTTATTATGCCAAATGGAATCACATGGAACTCACAGGGGAGGAGTTTGCTAAAAGAGTAGAACTGCAAGGATAGAGCAGAAAGTAGCAGGGGAGAGCCAGAACAGAGGTGGGACCAAGCAGTGTGGAGACAGAGCAGCTAGCATAATGAGAGAGGGGCATTTTTGCTTAAGGGGGGCTGTTTTGTTTTGAAGGCCTGATGGAGGGGAGGCTTGGGAATGGTGGTGCTCACTGCACTGGTTATGTGTACCAAGTTCTTTATTGCTATGATGGATTTGGCTTTCTGGTTTTGGGATCCAACTTTCTGGTGTTTGAGCAAATGTTTTGGTTCTGTCTTCCATGTGGAGCATCTGTTACATTTTGTGATTCACAACTACACCAGTATATTCATAGATACTGTGGGTGCTGTGAATATTGCATTGGCATTTTAATGTGCTATATGAGTTCTTTTCTTTATGTCTATGCAAGTCCTTTCCTCCCTCCCTCCCTCTTCTTTCCTCCTAGCCTTCATATTACTTCCTTTCTTCCCTTTCCCTCACTTTCCTTTTCTTCTTTCCTCCCTCCCTTTCTCTACTTCTTTACTCCTAGACTTCATCCTACTTCCTTCCTTATTCCCTCCTTCCTCTTCTTCCGTTTGTACTTCCCTTCTTCCCTTTACCTCACTTTCCTGTCCTTCTTTCCTCCCTCCCTCCCTCTATTTCTTCCCTCCTTCTCCTCCTTTACCTCCCTCCCTCTTCCTTTCTCTCAAACTTTAACTTCCTTCCCTACTCCTTCATCCTTTCTATTTTCCTTCTTCCCTCCTTCCCTTTCCAGGTCTTCTTTCTTCTCTCTCTCTCTCTCTCTCTCTCTCTCTCTCTCTCTCTCTCTCTCTCTCTCTCTCTCTCTCTCTTTCTCTCTCTCTCTCTGTCTCTCTCTGTCTCTCTGTCTCTCTCTCTGTCTCTCTGTCTCTCTCTCTTTCTCTCTCTCTCTTTCTCTCTCTCTCTCTCCTTCATTCTTTCATTTCTTCCTCCCTCTCTTTTTACCTCCCTCTTTTCCCCCTCATTTCCTCCCTCTCTCCTTTTCCCTTCCTTCCTACCTCCTTTCCTTCTTCCCTCCATTTTTCTTTTTGTTTCTTTCTCCCTCCTTCCCTGCTCACCTTTCTTTTTGTCAGATTTGTTTGGTCTGAAAGGGCATTAAGGTCTTTTCTTCAATAACTAATTTAACATTTCCTTTAAGTCTTTAGATGCCACACTATTAGGTTTATACATGTTTAGTGTCATTATTAACTCATTAATTAATTGTCTATTGGACCTTTAACCATAATATAGTTTCCCTCTCCCCCAGCCCATTTAGCCAAGTTTACTTTTTCTTTTGCCTTATCAAAGATGATGCTGGTCACCCCTACTTTATTATGAAGAGATGAGACATGATCACTTTTGTTCTCTCTCCCTATTTTAACTGTGTTAATTTCAATGTTTCAAGTGTATTCTCCTAAACAACCTATTTTTAGATTCTGCTTTCCAGTCTATTCACTTATGCTTTTTCATTTTATGGGTGAGTTAATTCTATTTACAGCCAGACCATTAATTGTGTATGTGTATAATTTTGCTATTATCATTATTTTCCTTCCAATCTAGCATTTTATAGCTTTTATTCTCTTTCCCCTTCCCCCATCTACTTTATTAAGGAAGGATTTTGCTTAGAACTGATGAACTCTGTAAAATGCAATCTGCCTCCACTCATCCAGCCTTCTTCTCATCTAACCCTTTATATGTTTATTCTTAAATTGTTCTTTGTGATGCACTCCTTAAACTTGGAATTTCTGACTTTTATGAGTAATCCTCTCTCTTAATATTCTATCCCTCTTATTCATCTCAAATTTATTCTGAATTCTTAATAAATTAAATGTATTTCTACACTAAATTCTGTGTTTATATGTGTTCAAGAACACACACCCTTCCCTCCTTTAGCTGGTTTAGAAGAAAGTGAAGTTCAAGTGATACAAATTGCCCCTAGTCTACCTCTTTAAAAAAAGCAAGCAAACAAACAACTTCCTGCGGAACTGGGGTATATTAAGAAAGTAAGTTTTTTTTCATCTTCCTAACCTTTGTTTTCCTCCAGTATATTTACTTTACACTCTCTTTTCTTTAGTATTGTAAAAATATAAAAAGCATAAAATTCATCCTGTTAGAGATGAACATTATTAAGTTCTCTATTTCTTTAGTTTGACCCCTTAGTTGGGAGTCACTCATAGATCAATTTACAGTTAAAACAAAACACAAAGCAATAGAACAGAAAAAAAAAATAAACAAGGATGTTTCAGCCATTAGCTTCTTTATTCACAGTTCCACTCATCCTCATATGAAAAACTGTTCAGCAAGATAGTTTGTGGTCAACCATGTGATCTTAGAAAATCTGTGAAATTGGAAAGGTCTAAACGCATTAAGGCAAGGCTTTTTTATATTTATGCGTTCTGGGCTGGGCCTAAGAAACGTTAATTCCTTGGCAGTTTAGGTTCAATATTGCAAGACATTTAACAGACCATTCAACAGTAACAATGAAATAAAATTATTTAGAAATAGTAGGAGAAGTATATTCAACAAGGTTAGGTATTAAGAACACTTTGAGTTGATTTAGCTGAGTGATGCACCCTTCTCTCAGTTGCTAATCTCAATTCTCCTTGTGGCTATTTTGTATTCAGGCAGCCAAGAAGTTATGCAAACAACTTGACTTCTGTTTGGTCTATTCTAATTTTCAAGGAATCTATTATTTGGATAACTTTTTATCTCTTACACAGAGATGGCAATTCTTCCCTCTCAAGCTCTCATTTCTTTTTCCAATTCTTTCTCTGTAGTTCTCATTTTATTTATAAGATTGTTTTAAAACTCTTCTGTTCTTCCAGAAATTTTAGCTAAACTGGTGAATAAGTTATTCTTTGAGGTTTTCCTTGTATATGTGGATTTATTTTCTTCTTCTGGGTTCATGTCTTAGATACCCTTGTCTCCATGATGATTTTTTATTGGTAGTACCTTTTTATGTACTCATTATTCCAGCTTTACTTCCTGAACTTTGAATTTCTTTTAGGGCCAAACTTGGAAAATTTTTAGATCAAAGGTTGGAAGTGTACTTGATATTGATCTGTATTTTCGGGGACCCTGACAACTGATTTCTCTGAGTATTAAGTGCTGATTCATTCAAGCAAGAAGAGGTGGCTTAGGTCAAAGAGCTACAAACTTATATATCCTTCCATAATCAATCTGATCCAGGACAAATCCTGATTGCTCCTCTCCTGATATGAGTTTTGGACTGTGTCTGTGTAGCATAAATGCAAGATCACTCATAAACAAAATGGCAGTAAAGAGCTATTGACCCCAGACCCTATTAAATAGATGGAACTTTCTGAAGTTATAGAATGCAATCATTATTCAGTAGCCACAGGACACAGCCATGGTCTTGACAGCTGTATCCCAGTTTCTGCTATGGGTCAAGGCAAGCTAGCTGTTAGCTCAATCATTTTTGTACTGTGCACTCCAGGACAGTTATAGGTCAGGTAACCAGCCTTAGTATGCTCTATACAGCTAAGGTACCTGTTCCTGGGTTAAAGCAACTAGCTGTCAACTTGTCCCTGTTTGTACTTTATTCCCTGGTACACAGTCATAGATCTCAGCTTCCATCTGCTCACTTTATTTGTGAGAGCTCCAAAATCCCTTGAGGGTCAGAGCAACACATTTGCTCATTTGCTTTTGTTTCCTGCTCCGTGGACTCTTACCTAGCCACAAGTCTTAACCTCTATACTGACTCTGAAAGAACATTCCTACCTGGATCCTCTTCCCAGGGCACACAGTTTTCTTTGTGCTGACCTGTGCTAGAAAAGAAAATGATTCACTGTATTTTTCCTAATCACTGTTCATTCCAGCTCCCTTTCTAGATCTTTATTAACATAATAGTGACAAAGAACTAGATTAGACTGCTGCCTCCTACTCATATATCTTTCATGGACCACCCAGACTTTCTTTAGATCAGCTGTATATTATATTGCTTCTCTCTATAAGACAGTTAAATTAAAATTAATTTCATTTTTATTATGTTACTTGGTGCTCTTCAATTTTAGTGTCTACAGAGTCTTTTCTTGAGGAAAGTAATCATAATGAAAGGTATGAAGCCTCTATGTAAGCTAAAATTTCTTGGCCTCTTTTATTCTTCCTCCTTGAACTATGATTTCAAATGTATTTCTTACTGTTATCACCATGTTTGCATATTTATATTGAAATAACCATATATCAAGATGCTTGTTGATTTAATTTGGAGTATCTTATTGAGTTCTTCATAGAATTGCTCTGCCTCTTCATCCTTTGCTATTACTGCTGGCAATAAATTGCTTTTATTTTCCTGTTGATTTTTTTAAAACTAACATTTATCATGAATACTCACTTACAAGATTAACAAATATATTTTAAAATAATTTTTTCTTATTTCTTTGGAATATATGATAAAACCAACTGTCACACTTTGCTTCTTTAAGAGGCATATGGGATTATTCTTCCATCTAACTGTAATTAGCTTTTACCTTTTTTTTTTGCTTTTTGGAGGTCAGTGGGGGTTATGTGACTTGCCCAAGGTCACACAGCTAGTTTTTGTGTTAAGTGTTTGAGGCCAGATTTAAACTCAGGTCCTCCTGACTCCAGGGCCAGTGTTCTATTCACTACGCCACCTAGCCGCCCTGGAATTATTCTTTTTATATACTGTCACTTGTAGTGCAAATATCAATATTGCCATGATTCACCTCTACTAGCATTCACTGGTATTGAACAAGTATGTAGATTCACTAGTTAAGCATCTCGTTTTTAGAATAACAACAATAAAATTCAAGTTCACACATTGCAGGAAAAGTTTTTAAAGTGTGCAGCTTTGTATGATACCACCACCTTTGCAGAAGAAAAGGGGTTACACAAGCCTAAGAGTCTTTATTTTTTTTTTCATATTTCTTTGGTCTTTTCATCACCAAATTACCAGACTATTGGTGATGAGTCATTTTGGATTTAGTTAGGGAGTTCTAGGAAAAGAGATATATTTTGCTGCTGAGTTAAATACTCAAAACCATCACCAATATATAACTCTTTGGCAAAGCCTTTGAAACACCAGTCATCTCCAAACCACAATGAGGCATAGAAGTAGGCCAGATACATAGTATCTGCTTTAAAATGCTAATTGAGACTCTCAGAAGTCAAGATTGTTGAGGAAGCCGTAAAATCCTGTATATCTCCCATATTCACCTCCAGACAACCATAAAATAGTGTCCCAAAACAAATCCTGGAAAAGCAGAATCAGCAAAAAGATGGGATGAAACAATCTTTTAGCCCAAGAAACCAGAAGATACCCAGGAAAGGTATCACTTGGGTGAAAGGGGAGCACAATCCAGCACCAGGAAGTGTCTCGGTATGCCAGCATCAAGCCTCACCTCAGCAAATCAGCGGGAGATCCTGAGCCACAGTGCAGAGGAGCAAGAAACCTCCAACCCCAGGACCCTCCATGTATCTCAGCATAGCTAGGGGAAAAAGCAGACTCCAGTATCAAGAAAAGAAATGCGCTTCATTTTAACTCCAGTTAAACAGTCACCCTCCAACGGCCAAACCTTCATATACCTCAGTATAACCAGATGAATGAGCAGACTCCAACTCTGAAAACTGCCATGTTCTTCAGCACAGCTCCAAGTAAACAGACACTCTCTAGCAACCAGGCCTCCAAATGCTTCAATGTAGTCCCAGGGAAATACAGAAACACCCTATCTCAGCACACACCAGACACCAGCACTAGGACCTTAGATCAGCACCAGGTAAGCTGCCCGACCCTCATGGCCACCAGCAGTGTCAGTGTAACAGCAAGCACCCCAACATACCCAGGGTGGCTGCCAACACAGGTACTTAGATCTGTTTTTCTAAAGGAAAGCAACTCAAAATGGGTTAACAATCTTGCTTTAATCAATCAAACATATCATTTACCTAGTTCAGGGGAAAAAGTCAGCACCCTGAACTTCAGAGTATACAGACAGAAGTTACAAGCAGAAGTTACAAGAAGACAGAGAATCATTTCAAGCAGACAGGCCTCCAACTGTGTCACCATTACATCCATACTTAGTCACAGTTACCAGAAAGGGAAGCATCACAATTTGGATTTTCAAAGCTGGGGGGCTCAATGGCTGCCCAGAGTCTCATCTGGTCAAATCACACAACACTTTTCAAAGTGATCCCCAAAACAAAGCCTCACGTCAGGGTTTATATAACCTTCTCCTGGCTCAGAGAATGTAACAATCCTCTTGACCCACTGCCCAATCAAAAAGCATTCCCCAAAACCAAGCCTCACACCACAGGCTCCAGGTGTACTTAAACCTATCAAAGGGCCTACGGGCAGGGAAGATCTTAAATTCTCATTTCCATAACAGCCAGTCATGTCCCCCTCACTCTCTAAGCACAGCACCAACACCAGGTTCCCCATGTGGGCCTCAAGACAATATCAGTACAGAACCAAATAAACGGCCAGGGTTCATAGCCACTGGAACCAGAAACCTGAAGCAGTGCCTCTTCCATTCCAGGAGGAGAGCTCAAATTTAAAAGAAAGGAAAATGACCAAAAAAGATGAGCAAAAAACAACAAAAAAGACATCTGATAATAGAAGGTTATTATGGTGACAGGGAAGAACAGCACACAAACTCAAAAGAGGACAATAATATTAAAACCCTTATAGGCAAAGCCCCAAACAAAAACACAAATTATTCTCAAGCACAGAAAGAATTCATGGAAGGGCTCAAAAAGGAGTAAATTGTAAGTGGAAGCTAATGACTCAATGAAATATCAAGAGTAAATCAGAGAAATTTAAAAGAAGAAAAAAAAAGACAAAAATATAAAATACCTTATGGGAAAAACTGACCCAGAAAATAGATCCAGGAGTGGCAACATCAGAATCATTGGACTACCTGAAAGTCATAATCAAAAGGAGGACCTGAACATCATCTTTCAAGATATTATTAAGGATAACTACCCTGATATCCTGGAACCAGAGGGCAAAATAGTCACTGAAAAAAATCTGCCAATCACTTCAGTAGATATCCCAAAATAAACACTCCATGGAGCATTATACCAAAACATCAGAAATTTTAGGTCAAGGGAAAAATGCTACAAATGCCCAGAAAGAAACAATTCGAATCTCAGGGAGCCACAATCAGGATTACACAGGATTTAGCAGCTGCAACACTAAAGAATCAGAGGTCATAGAACATGATCTTCCAGAAGGCAAAGGAACTAGGACAGCAACAAAGAACCACGTACCCAGTGAAATGACATTTCAAGGGAAAAAATGGTCATTCAGTGAAATAGGATTTCAAGCTTACATAAGAAGACCAGAATTTGGTCTTCAAAAAATTTGATCTCCAACAGCAAGACCCAGAGAAGCCTAAACTGTATCAAGCTATTAGGAGACACCCTTTTTTCCAGAGCTAAGACCCAGCAAGCAAAATGTGCACTGAGTTTAGCATAACAACAATCCTTTGTGCTCACCCTCTGGCAAAATCACATGATTATTGTACTGCTTTGACCCTTACCAAGTGTTCTCTGAGCTCAAACACCTGCTGTATCTATAGTCTTGTCATGAAGCACTGCTGGGAATCAAAGTTGTCACATTGTTGCTGCTACCCCTCATTATCAAGGTTACTTCTCACTCTCTAGCCATTGTTATAAGTATTGAGATCTGCAAACACTGCCTCAGCTCACCCCCACCCTCCAGGGGTGGGGTCCTGGCACATGTGTCCTTGCTTGCAACCCATTTCCCTGAGTTTGAAGTTAAACTTTTTCTTAATTACTGTCTTTCCTGTCCCCTGCTCTGTTTGGTTTTGGTCACCTACAGGGTAGAGGCTGGTTCCATCCACTGGATGAAGAAAGGAGGAAGAGGTAGAATGGTGTCCCTATCACAGCAGAAGGAAAAAAGGAAGTTTGGTCAATAGACATTGCTTGAACCTTACTCTCATCAGTATTGTCTCAAAGAAGAAATGTTACACATATATAGAATATAGAATTCTTTCACCTGGGAAAGAGGAAGGGCGGAGATAAGTAAATATTGGGGGACTGACAAAAGGAGAGCAGATTGGGGGAGGTGGTAGACAGAAACAAAGCACTGGTGAGGGGGGAAAGAGTAAAAGGAGAGAAAACAAACAGAAGGAAAATAGGATGGAGGGAAATACACAGTAATCAAAACTATGAATGCAAATGGGATGAACTCTACAATAATGCAGAAGCAGATAGAAAAATGGATCAAAAACCAGAATCCTACAATATGTTGCTTACAAGAAACACACTTTAAGCAGAGGGACACATATAGAGTATAGTTAAGTGACTGGAACAGAATCTATTATGCTTCGGCTGAATTAAAAAAAAAAAAAACTGGAGTAACAATCTTTATCCCAGACAACACAAAAGCAAAACCACACTTAATTAAAGGAGATAAGGAAGGAAACTACATCTTGCTAAAGGGTACCACAGACAATGAAGTAATATCAATACTAAACACATATGCACCAAGTGGTATATAGTATACAAAATCTTACAGCAGTTAAGTGAATTATAGGTTGATGACCAAACAAGAGAGAGAGAAAATTACGTAATATAAAGTAGGGAATTTTTATTATATTAAATTAAAAAGCTTTTTCACAAACAAAATCAATGCAACCAGCATTAGAAGGAAAGCAGAAAACTGGTGAATATACATATATGTATATATGGATATACTTACTCTATGTGGTATTGCTCTCCACAAATAGCATCTTCATTACTAAATCCTATCAACTTCTCTATGAAAATTCTCTCTCTCTCTGTATATGTATATATGTATATATATATATATATATATGTATATCACCAGAGAGAAAGAGTTAGAGAAATACCTGAATTTAGAGGAATCAAGACATTCCCCAATTGATACATAGTCAAAGACATGAACAGGCAGTTTTCAAACAAAGAAATCAAAGCTGTCTATAGGCATAGGAAAAAGTGTTCTAAATCACTTTTGATTAGATAAATGAAAATTAAAACAACTCTGAGGTATGACATCACTATGATGTCCTATTGGCTAATATGACAAAAAAGAAAAATAATAGATTTTGGAGAGGATGTGGGAAAATGGGGACACCAAGTTGTAAACTGATCCAACCATTCTGGGAAATAATTTGGAAGTATGTCCAAAGGCAATCCAAACTGTGCATACCCTTTGATCAAACAATACCACTACTTGGTCTCTATTTCAAAGAGATCATAAAAAAGGGAAAAGAACCTTCATGTGCAAAAATATTTATAGCTGTCTTTTTTGTGGTATCAAAGTATTGGAAAGTGAGAGGATGGCCATCAATTGGGAAATGGTTGAACAAACAGTGGTATATGAATGTAATAGAATACTATCATGCAATAAAAAATAACGAACAGGCAGACTTCAGATTTCCAGACCTGGAAAGACATATATAAACTGATGCAAAATGAAATGAGCCCATCAAGAAAAACATTGTATACAGTATCAGCAATATTGTATGATGACCAAATATGAATAACTCAGCTTTTCCCAGCAACACAATGACCTAAGACAAGTGCAAAGGACTCAGGAAGGAAAATGCTGTCCATATCCAGATAAAGAACTAATGGATTTTGAATGTATATTGAAGGACACTTTTTTACTCTTCCTTCATTATTTTTCATTTTCCCCCTTTTGATATTTTTTCTTTCACAAATGTAACTAATAAGGAAATACGTTATGCATAATAGCACATATATAACCTATATCATATTGTCTACTATTTTAGGAAGAATGGAGGGGCGGTGGAAAAAGAAAAATTTAGAACTCAAAATCTTGTGAAAATACATGCTAAAATTGTCTTCATATTGGGAAAAATAATACAGTATTAAAAGTGAAATGCTAATTGAGATGAATAGATCACGCTTATTAAAAGAGGATATAAGTTAAAAGCTAATAATAATGGTTTAAATGAAAAGCTATTAGCAATCTAGGCTAGGGAGATGTTTTCTGTTTTTCTTTTTTTAATTGAGATTAATGGTGGGACTGAGAATTTTCATAGAGAATTTGGTAAGGTTTGGTAATTGATATGCTATTTGTGGAGAATAATAGAAATGAGTGGATAGTATTTTCAGTTTAGGGACCTTGAGTACTTTGTCAGTTTTAATGGTGTTGGAAAAAGAAAGGACTTGTGATGAAATTATAACCATTCTTATTTTGACAGGCATCTGTTTAGTTAGGACAAAGAGACATATCCAGTAAGAACTTAGAAACTGGATAGACAAAACAATGAGAAGTTTAAAGATACAGATCTAAAATACTGATTCAAAATTTTTTCTCTATTATCTGAAAGTGAAATATGGGATTTTTATTTACAACCCTTTTGTTGTTCATAGCCCACAGAATAGTGGTCTATTTTTATGTATTCTTACTTATTTAATTTTAAATTGACTAATTTCACTAATTTACATTTAATTATTTTACTTATTTTTTTAGTCAGTTTTTACATATGTAATGATCATTAATGCCATATGTAGAAAGAAACTTGGAGTAAACTATCCATCCATTGTTCCAAGTGATACAAAAATCATGCACCTGTATAAGCTGTGCATTAGTCACAAAGGAGGAGAGACCTGTGTTTAGATATCTGACAAATTTGGATGAGATAAGTAATTATTATAATTCAGATAAACAATCCTAATTTTTCTCCAGAGCAAACGTTTTCTTTTTTTCCTAGACTCCGTGTACGACTGACTCAGTGATCTGTTTCATTGTGCTTGTGTAGACATAACCATGTAAGAAGGTTTATGAACCTGTGTAATCACATCTAATTCATCTAGATTTGCATGGTAGATGGCATCAGTGCTCAAAGAACCCTGCACATTAGAAAGCCAGTGTTAGATTAACAGGCCACCGAAACAAATAATCAGTAAAATAGCCCAGTATTATTTTTTCTTTTAGTATTGAATTATCAGAAAATGGGTTCCTTTCTTTTCTCAATTAAAAGACCATCTTTTTAAAAGCTTTCATTAGTACTATCTGTTGTTTTAATACTACGGTACCTATACTTATTGTTCTCTCAGTCAGTCCTTCTACTTGTCTAGTTAGCTAGGTGGTGTAGTTAATAGAGTGCTATATACTAATTATTATTCATTTTTAGTTTTCAACATTCACTTTTATAAGATTTTAATTTAATTTCTAAATTTTTCCCTCTCTGACCAACCGCTCCCTGAGATGGCAAGCAATCTGATAGAGGCTATACTTGTTTAACCATATTAGGCATATTTCCACAATTAGTCATATTGTGAAAGAAGAATCGGAACTAAAGGGAAAAAACATGAGAAAGGAAAACAAAAAGAGAGAAAATACTATGCTTCAATTTGCATTCAGACTCCACACTTCTTTTTCTGGATGTGGATATCACTTTCCATCATAATTATGTGGGAATTGTCTTAGATCATTGTACTACAGAGAAGAGCTAAATCTATCAAAGTTGCTCTTCACACAGTGTTGCTATTACTATGTACAATGTTCTCCTGGTTCTGCTTACTTCACTCAACATCAGTTCATGTAAGCCTTTCCAAGTTTTTTTGAAATCCTCCTGCTCATCATTTCTTATGGAACAATACTCTTACATTAAATTCATATGCCACAACTTGTTCAACCATTTCCCAATTTATAGGCATCCCCTCAATTTCTAAAAATTTGCCACCTCATAAAATCTGCTATGAATATTTTTGCAAATTTGGGTCCTTTCCCCTTTTTTGTGATTTTTTGGGGGCATACACATATAGTATTGGTATTGCTGGATAAAAGGGTACGTACAGTTTTATGGTCCTTTGGACATAGTTTCAGTTTGTTCTCCAGAATGGTTGGATCAGTTCACAACTCCACCAATAATACATTAGTGTTCCAGTTTTCCCATATCCACTCCAACATTCATCATTTTCCTTTTTTGTCATATTAGTTCACTGGAAAGGGGTGATATAATTCAGAGCTGTTTTAATTTGAATTTCTCTAATCAGTAATGATTTAGAGCATTTTTCATATTAGATAGCTTTAATTTCATCACCCAAAAACTGTTTCTTCATATCCTTTGACCTTTTATTAATTGGGGAATGTCTTGAATTCTTATAATTTTGACTCATTTCCCTATATATTTTAGAAATTAGGCCTTTATCAGTGAGACTGTCTGCAAAAATTCCAATTATTTTGTGTTTAGATTTACCTAGTTCTGAGTTGAAGTCCCCAATGAGTATATTTTTGCTGTGTATTTCTTCCTGTAACTTACTTAACTTCTCCTCTAAGAATCTGACTGCTATACCACTTGGTGCATATATTTATTATTGATATTACTTCATTGTCTATGATAAATTTTAGCAAGATGTAGTTTCCTTCCTTACCTCTTTTAATTATATCTATTTTTGCTTTTCCTTTGTTTGAGATCAGGATTGCTACCCCTAATTTTCTTTTTTTACTTCATCTGAAGAATAATATATTCTGCTCCAGGCTTTTACCTTTACTCTGTGTATATCTCTCTGCACCAGATATTTCTTATAAAACAAATTAAAGCAAAACTGTAGGATTATGTTTTTTCATTCACTCTGTTATCCACTTTTGGTTTATTGCAGAGTTCATCCCTTTCACATTCAGTTATGATTACTAACTGTCTTTCTTTCCATCCAATTTCCCCCATTTATACTTTTATCTCTGTTTTCACCCTTTCCTTCCTCACCAGAGTTTTTCTTCTGATCAACACCTCCCTTAATCTGCCCTCGCTTCTATCAGTCTCCCTCCCTTTTTTTCCCTTTTCCCCTACTACCTCTTTCCTCTCTTCTGCACTTTCTTCTATCCACCCTCTCTCTTTTGTTTACCCTTTCCCCTCATTTTTCCTATAGGGTAAGATTGATTTCTACATCCAATTGAGTGTGTATGTTTTTCTGTCTTTGGGTCAAATCTGATGAGAGTAAGTTGCAAACAATGCTTACCTCTCTCCCTTCCATCACTCTACTGTAATACATCTTTGTGCCTCATCATGTGATATAAATTGCTCTTTTCTGTCTCCTCCTTTACTTTTCTCCTTATACAATCCTTTTTTTCACCCCTTAATTTTTTTTATCATAACATCTAAGTCAACTTATACCTACACCCTCTGTATATGTATATTCCTTCTAAATAAAGATACAGTTCCTGAGAGTTACAAGTATCCTCTTCCCAGGTAAGGATGTAAGCAGTTTAACCTTATTGAAGAACATTTTTTTCCCATTTAGTTCTTTTTTGTTTTGTTTTGCTTTGTTGTTTTTTTTTTGCTTGTTTTGGAAGGCATTTGTGGTTAAGTGACTTGCCTAAGGTC
Organism: Petaurus breviceps papuanus; assembly: GCF_028583685.1. Classification (NCBI taxonomy): domain Eukaryota; kingdom Metazoa; phylum Chordata; class Mammalia; order Diprotodontia; family Petauridae; genus Petaurus; species Petaurus breviceps. The sequence continues at coordinate 1,408,058 of NW_027187324.1, forward strand.
ACATGGCAGTTTTTGTGTTGTGTCTGAGGCCGGATTTGAACTCAGGACCTCCTGACTGCAGGGCCGGTGCTCTATTCACTGCACCACCTAGCTGCCCCACCCATTTATCTCTTTATGCTTATCTTGAATCTTGTATTTAAAGGTAAAAATTATTATTGTTGTTTTTTTTCATCAAGAATGATTGAGAACCCGCTATTTTATTGAATGTCCATATTTGCCCCTGAAAGATTATGTTCAGTTTTTCTGTGTAGTTGATTCTTGGTTATAATCCAAGTTCCTTTGCCTTCTGGAATATCATATTCCAGGCCCTGTGATACTTAAATGTAGAAGCTGCAAAATTCTCTGTTATCCTTACTGGTTCTATGATATTAAACTGTTTCTTTCTTTCAGCTTGTAGTATTTTCTCCTTGACCTGATAATTTTCAAATTTGGCTAGAATATTCCTTGGAGTTTTCTTTTTTGGGTCTCTTTCAGGAAGTAATTTTTGGATTCTTTCAATGGCTATTTTGTCCTTTGATTCTGGGATGTCATGGAGATTTTCCTTTATAATTTCTTGAAGGATTCTGTCTAGGCTCTTTCTTTGATCATGACTTTCAGGTAGACCCAGAGTTCTTAAATTATCTCTCCTGGATCTACTTTAGAGGTCAGTTTTTTTTTTCAGTGAGGTATTTTATATTTTTTTCTCTTTTAAAAAATTCTTTTGCTTTTGCTTGACTGATTTTTGATATCTCATAGAGTCATTAGCTTCCACTTGCCCAATTCTAATTTTTAACAAATTTTTTCTTCATTTAGTTTTTGTACCTCCTTTTCCATTTGTCCAATTCTATGTTTTAAAGAGTTCTTTTATTTAGTGAGTTTTTGTGCCTCATTTTCCTTTTGACCAATTCTACTTTTTAAGTAGTTATTTTCTTCAGTGGATATTTCCCCCCGTTTGGCCAATAGTCATTTTTTAGGAATTATTTTTTTATTCATTTTTTCCTTCCTTTTCCAAGCTGTTGACTCTCTCTTGCATACTTCTTTTTCCCATATAACATTCCCATCTTGCATATTTCTTTTCCCACCTTTGCTTCTGTCTCTCTTATTTGACTTTTAAAATCCTTCTGAGGTCTTCTAAGGAAGTTTTTTGGGCTTGAAATCAATTCATGTTCTTCTTTGCATTTTCAGTTTTAGGTAAATTGAGAATGTTGTACTCTTCTGAGTTTGTGTTTTGATTTTCCCTTATTCCATAGTACCTCTCTATAGACAGTTCTTTTTAATTTTTGCTCATGTTTTTTTTTTCCTTGGCTTTTAAAGTTGAGTTCTCCTGTTGGAGCATGGAGGGCACTCTCCCAAGCTTTTTGTGCTTGGAGGCCAGGTAGTTGGTCATTGCTTTGTGTGCTGGCTCCTAAGGTGTAGGCAGCTGGAGCCTGTAGGGGTATGTCTAATTATCTCGTGCAGACCTGGGGTCCTAGTGGTGCTGTTTGGAGTGTGTTGAAGCCAGGTTGGATTTTTCTGCTTTTCCCCATGACTCCACTGAAAATATGGAGGTCTGGCCAATTTTCGAGGTATGGGGAGTTCTGGCCACTGGTAGATGCCTGCCCACCTAAGGTTGCACATGGTGGTTCTCCAAACTTGAGTCTGCTGGTTTCTTTGGCTATTGTAAGAAATGTGGGAAGTCCTGGTGCTGGCATTTGCCTGCTCCACTACACCGGGGATCAAGATTTCCTACCGGTTTGCTGAGGTTGGCCTTGCTACTGGCTTGCTGGGATATTACCTCTCCTGAAATGTAAAATCCTCTTTTACCTGAGTGAAATGGACCTCTTGCCAATCCTCTAAGTTTGCCAGGCTAACACTGTTTCACCCTTTCTTTACAATGATTCTACTGTTCCAGGATTTTTTCTGGGGTGTTATTTTCTGTTTTTTTTTTTCAAAGGTTAGTATAGAAGAGTGACAGCGATTTACTGCATAGTCTGCCATCTTGGCTCCTGGAGTCCTGGAGTGATATATTTCAAATCTGGAAGCCCTGAGTTTAAATCTAGTACAAGTCACTTACTAGTTTCATGACCCTGGGCAGTCACTTAAACTATGTCCATGTCAATTTTCACAGATACAAATTGGAGATAATAATAGCACCCACCTCCCTGGGTAGGAGGACAAGAATTGGATGGTAGCATTAACCCAGGATTGATATTTGAAAGCAGAAGGGCAACAAGAGGACAGGTGAGAAAAGAAGAGGCCATTTGAGTGAAAATAGTTAACTTTTAGTTCATGTTACAGGAAGAAAATTGTCAGGTTAGGGATAATGACCTAAGACAGCCCTGAGGGGTAGAAACAATGGAGTTTTCAGTGAAGTGAAGAATGGGTATAGGAGAGGTGAAGCATAGGGAAAGGTAGAATGATAGGAGACTATGGTTAGATAGGGAATATCAGGGTATCCAGTTAGGGGACTGGGAGTTTGGGAATGGCAAATTCCAAAGCGCTTTTATTCCAAAGTGGTTTAAATGCAAATTAAAACAACTCTATATTTCTATCCCATACTCTTAAAATTAACGAATGATAAAAAATTTAAATAACTATCATTGGAGGGACATGGGGGAATAAGAAGATTATTTTACTCTTGGTGGATTGGTCATTTGGTCCAAGCATACCAGAAAACAATTTGGAACCATACTCCCAAAGTCACGAAATTGTGCATATTCCTTTGACCCAGTACTAGAACTAATATACATATATCCTACAGATGTCAAAGAAAGAAGGTGTATGTATGTGTATATATGTGCACCTCACACACAGACATATATAGCTTTTGGGGGGGGGCAAGGCAATCGGGGTTGTGACTTGTCCAAGGTCACAAAGCTAGTAAGTGTCAAGTGTCTGGGGGTGGATTTAAACTCAGATTCTCTTGACTTCAGATGGGATGCTCTATCCACCATGCCAATTAGCCACCTCACACATGTATCTTTAAATACACAATATGTATAGCTGCATAAATTTACACACATATATACATGTGTATGTTTTTTTGTTTTCACAAGAATGCTATTATAATATTTGTTAAATTATAGACAGTTTCATTTTACTTTGGTGTCTGTATGGGATTGTGTGTGTGAGAGAGAGAGAGATGGACAGACAGACAGAGAGAAACAGAGAAAGAATGAGAGACAGAGAGACAAAGAGAGGCAGAGAGAGACAGAGAGAGACAGACAGACAGACAGACAGACAGAGACAGAGACAGAGACAGAGAGAGGAAGAAAGGAAAGCAAGATGCTGTTGAAAGGTTATTGGATTTGTATTCAGAGGAATTGGGTTTGAATCCATATGCTAAAACTGACTAATTCTGTGACCTTGCACAAGTTACCTAATATTTCTATTTTCCCATTTGTACAAGGAGGAATTTGTATTGCATTATTTCTATTTTTTTTAATCTCTAAATATTATGATCTTATAGACCTAAACTTACATGCATCTCCCAGATGCTGGCATAATAAAAACAAGTTTTCAAAGTGGGGGCATTAGAAAGGTAAACATTAGGGGACTGTACAAAGAAGAAAAACTGAAAAAGGCAAAAAATATAGGGGGTAAATACTAAGGGCATTCTTTTATTTTCTTATATCACGAATGGTAAACAATTGCTGTTAAACATAAAATACAGAATGCATCCTAGCAAAGTGCTTTGTGTTATGCTATCACCATAATGTTTTTGAAATTTCCTATTCAGTAAATCAGAAAGTAAGATATTTGAAAGAATTACAGAGATTTCCTTGAATCATAAATCTTTAGTGATTCATTCAGCATGTTCTAAGCAGGTGAAAGGATTGTGTTGAAGAAAGTAAGAGTTTCTTCTCTACTTTATTCAGTTTGAACTAGGTGTTGACAAATATAATAGTTGCCTTTTGCTTCTTTTTGTACCTCCAGCACTTGGCAGAGAGGTTGGCACATAGTAGACACTTAATAAATGTTTATTGAATGAATGAACTTTAGTTTAAAATGTCCCTGTAATAAAATTCTGTTTTTAATTATGGCCCTCTATTATTTATTTGTTATTTTATATAATTATATTTAATTAAAATATTGGCTTCATGGCATTAAAATAAGTGGTAAAGAAATTTTAATTGGATAATTTACAGTATTAGTCCCAATGGTAGTAATATACCTTATGGGATCCAGTACAAAAAAAAAGCATTACTTTCTACTTTTAAGAGCTATGTCCTTTGTTAATCTCTTTACCTGCTTCCTATCTTTGGTACTAAGAATTTCAGGTTTGAAGGGACTTCAGAGACCATCTAGTCCAGCCAGTAACTAAAAAGGACTAGCATTACAACATACTAACAAGAAGTCATTCAACAGTGTTTTTTTTTAAGATCTCCAATGATCACAGCATTTTTTTCTTCCAGAAGCAGACTGTTTCATTTTCCTATAGCTCTAAGTATTAAGAAGGTTTTCCCCTCTCATGTTGAGGCTAAATTCTCCTTTCTACTCTTATATACCTAGCTACCTTCTTTTTTCAAAACAGAAAAAGTCCATTCCTCTTTCTATGTGTTAGTCCAGAAACATGAAGATAATCATCATATATTTCCTGTAAATCCTCTTTAGGCTTTATGACATTAGATAAGTCATTTTTTTTTCTCTTTGAAATTCAGTTCACTATTTGTAAAATAGTGAGATGAATACTTTCACTATTTTCTTACAGGATAGCAGTGAGGGAACTGCTTTATTAACCTAAAATGTAAACGAAATTTGAATTGATATTATTAATACTAACAATGAAAATTCTATTAAAGTTCTATTTTGATGTCCCTTCTCTGTGTGAAGATGATGTAGACTTCCAGAATATTTTTGAAGATCAAGATCTAACAGGTACCACAAAGTAGGAAAATCTATGAATACCAACCCCATGGCATACTTCATGTCTGTTGAGGACTAGCTTCAGAAGTTCAGAGAGGTTTGTCAATAAGCAGTGTGTAACTAAATAATGGGTGTTTAAAAAAAAATTCATGCACAGCAACTTTTGAGGAAAATCTACAGAGGTGTTAGAGGGAATGCAATCTGTACAAATAGAATACATTGATGAAATGTGAACAGGCTTTTGAATATGTATCTTTATATACATATTTAATATTAGGAACATATATCATTCAATTTTAAGCTGTACAAAGCAGTTTAAGTGTATTATTTTATTTGATAAACCACTAAACAGCATTATACATTGTTAAACTGTCTCATCTATATTTGCAAGCAGAAAATCACTTTTTATTCAGTTACTAGTTTTAGATATATTTACTTTCCTTATTTGTTCTCTCTAGTTATATTAAGGGGTAGGAGAGGGGGAGAAGGAGAAGGTAACTAGGAGAAGGGAAAATCTACTTTTGTTCTTCCAGCTTTTTGCTCTGTTGGCAGCTGACAGACTGCCAGGAGAATCTTCTCAAGATGAGGAAGCCTAGGCCAGAAAAAGGGGCTGGAGCAGTACTCTGTATATATGGGATATACATGTGATATATAGGTGATGTTTGTGTTTACATATATAATATGTCGATTTTTTGCAATATTATAATATAGTATTTATATATTATTATTATTGTAATGTAGAGGGGGTTAGGTGACACAATACCTCTGGGTCTGAAGTCAGGAAGTTGTTGAGTTGTTTTAATTGTGTCTGATGTCATGTCTGACTCTTTTTGACCCCATTTGGGGTTTTCTTGGCAAACACACTGGAGTGGTTTGCCAATTCCTTCTCTACCTCTCTTTACAGATGAGGAAACTGACACAGAGCTAAGTGACTTGCCCAGTATCCCACAGAAAGTGAGTGTCTGAGGTATTTTTAACCCAGGGAGATGCATCTTTCTGACTCCAGGCCCAGTACGGTATCCACTGTGCCACCTCACTGTCTGAAGTCAGGAAGATCTGAGTTCAAGTCCCGTCCTATCCCAGACATTAAAAAGCTGTGTGACTCTGCACAAGTCATTTAACCTCTGTCTGTCTCAGTTTTCTCAACTTTAAAATGGGGATAAAAATAGTACCTGCCTTGCAGGGTTGTTAAGATTAACAAAATATTTTTAAAGCACCAAACACAGTGCCTGGCTGATACTAGGAGATATGTAAATGCTTTTTTCTTCCCTCCCCTTCACCCCTCTATTGTGGATATATTAATTACTTTCTTTTGTTTTTTTCCTTTTTGGAGGACAATTAGGATTAAGTTACTTGCCCAAAGTCACATGGCTAGTAAATGTGTCAAGTGTCTGAGTCCAGATTTGAATTCAGGTCCTCCTGACTGCAGGGCCGGTGCTCTATTCACTGCACCACCTAGCCACCCCTATTAATTACTTTCTGTAATAGTTTCCCACAAATCCTTGGGGAATTTTCTTCCTGCCCTAGAGAAACACTTAGAAACTTGAATGTGGACAGATAGCCTTTTCCTACTTCCAACTATATGTCCATTTAGAATACATGCATATTTAACTCACATAAATATATGTGTATGTAAATGCATACATGTATACATACATATACATAGATTTAAAATAGACACTTTTACATACCCCTAGAAATTTTTTTAATCTTAATTTGCTTCTTATCAGAGTTTTTGTATTAGTTACAAATATAAGCTATTCTATTTTCTCTTTCTACTGTCTTTTTCTCTTCATAGGTCTTTTATCTTCTATAAGAAAACAGTTATCTAAGAGTCTAAACATGTTTTTCAAGCACGATTTTATAGCACAGTAAATGATAAAAAAAATCATTAAAAGGTATTTCCTTAATGATTGAAACCAAATCATGCCTGTTATTCATCCTTAAAATAATTGAGAACAATTTATCTTTCCTGCTATGCCTTTGCATATAGAATCTTCCCCATTGCTGAAATGATCTCCTTCCCCATTTTACCTCTCAAGCTGAAATCAAGCCTAAGGATCACATTTCAACGAGATGCATTTCTTGATTCATCCAGAAATCCCTTTGGAGAATACCTTCTCATACTCATTTAGAGCATGCTCAGATATTCTCTGACTGTCCTGGGGGAATCACTTAGAAACTTAAGCATCTATGGATATTCTCTGCCTGCTTTATGGCTATGTATGACATCTAGTGTCACACTGGATGAGTCCTTGAGGGACAGCCCTGTAACCTATTAGCTGAATATGAGAAAGAATTCTTGATGCTTGAGTGAATGAAAAATCTCATACTGGACAACAACACTGCATAACTGTGCAGGTAGATAGAAGTTAGGAAAAGTTTGAGAGAGGTGGCCAACGAATCCAAGCACAAACTTGTGTGGAATGTATAAGGGAACTGTCTCGCAACTGTGTTTTTGATTCCTAGTGCCTACAGTAATAGAACCTGATAACAATGGACTTTCACACTAGGATATTCTATTCTTCCTTGGTGGAACTAAGTGCTTACTTCTCTCAGTCGAACAGCTGCTCTTTCACTCTTGTACATTACCTTGCCTACTGTTGTCTGTATAATTTCTTTGATTTCTGTTTACTTCTTTATTTTACCAAGAAGTTTGGAAGATATTTGTGACTGCCATTTGTTTAAATAGTGTTTAATAGAAGGGAACTACACTGGCAAAGTAGACTAAATATTTCCTTCCCCTAAAGGGTAATAAGGAAAACAGATGTTCTTTTCCTAATGTGTGGTGTATAGATAAAATTTCAGCATTATGCCCTTCTTGGAGAAAAGTGTATGAAGGTTAGAGCATGCAGATCTGAAGTCCTAGATTCTGTCAGTCCCCAGCCAGCAGGCTACGTGCACTGAGGGTACAGATATGACCCTCATCGTATTCCCCACAAATGTGTAAATCACTGTCGCCCTTGGCCAGTTACCAAATTAGATAGCTATCCATGCCACATAGGGGCCAGTCATCTTCTTTTGGATAGAAGCATTTATATCTCTATTTTAATTATATGTATGACAGTCTACAGCAACAAATGACTATAGTAACCTTGTGTTTGACAAGTACAAAGACTTAAGTTTTGGGGATAAGAATTTATTATTAAATAAAAATTAATTTAAAAAATTATTGAGAAATCTGGAAAGAAGTCTGGAAGAACCATTTACCAAGATAAGATCAAAATGGCCTGTACCTAAAAGGACATAGTACAAGAAAATTTGAAGGACATGGAACATATTACTTATCAAACTGTTATACTTATCAAATAAGTGAGCAATTTGTGAATAAACAAGAAATAGACAGCATGTTTGTTGTAAAATGGATAATTTTGATTATATTAAATTGGAGCAGTTTTATACAAATAAAACAAATGGAGCCAGGATCAAAAGGAAAGCACACAACATTGGGAAGAACATTTTAGACATTTTCTCAGATAAAGGTCTTATATCTCAAATATGTGAAAAACTTTGTCAAATCTCTAAGAATATGAGTCATTCCTCAATTGATAAATGGTCAAAGGATATGAATAGGCAGTTTTCTGATGAAGAAATCAAAACAATTTATAGTCATATGAAAAAATGTTCTAAATCTATTGATTAGAGAAATACAAACTAAAACAATGTTGAAATATTTATACCTATCAGATTGACTAAAAATGATAGGAGGGTAAAATTATAAATGTTAGAGGAGATGTTGAAAAATTAGGATACTAATTCACTGTTGGTGGAACTGTGAACTGGTCCAACAAATTTGGAGACTAATTTGGAGTTATGCCCAGAGTTGTAAAGCTGCTTATGTTGACACAGCAATACTAAGTCTGTTTTCCAAGATGATTAGGGTAAAAGGAAAAAGAACCTATGTTTTCTAAAATACTTATAGGATCTCTCTTTGTGTTAGCAAAGAACTGGAAATTGTGGGAATGTCCAGCAGTTGGAGAATGGCTAAATGAGTTGTGGTACATGATTGTGATGGGGTATGACTGTGCTTAAGAAAAAATGAGTAATGATTTTAGAGGGAAAAAAAGCATGGAAAGAAAGACTTGCCCAAAATAATGACTAGTGAGATGAGCAGAACCAGGAGAACACTGTATACAGAAACAGCAATATTGTTTCTTTGTTTTTCTTTTTCTGCATTCAAAGTTTTAGCATCTTCTTGTCCAAAATGGAAAAACATGACCCATTCTCATCTGCCTTCACAACATCCCTGTGAGGCAGGTTAACAGGTGGGTATCATTCCTCTTCTTTTGCAAACTATGAAATGGAGGAAAACAGAAGAGAGAAGTTAGTGACCTGTCTAGGTTACCCCCAAGCCAAGAATCATGCGTAAATAATGACCCAAGTTTCACATCTCTCAGCCCTAGCTCCATGATTTGGAAATAGAATACCTGCCCATTCTGCCCTCCAATGAATGTTAGACCATTTCTAAAGCCCAGCTTCAGCCTACCTCTAACCATATTTAAAAAGCAGCTGTCACAAGATTGAAGTTAATTCTGACTCCCTCCCTACTGTGTCCACTCACTTCCCTTTTCCTCCTATAACTCTGTCCATGTCTAACTGAAATCTGTTTTTTGAACCCATGGCAAGGACAAGCAGCATAATTAATTACGAGCTATGCCTAAAAGCAGCTGCCAAAACAATGGGCTTATGGTTCTGAAGTCTTTCCTTAGAGAAAAAGCAGGGCCTGGAGTTACATAACCAGGGGACATAGAATGATTTTTCTTTTCCAGGTGCCAGAATATCTATATGGAATGTTTCCAGAGACTGAGGGACAAGGCTTTAGCTGGTGGAAGGGCAGCTTGTTTTTGTCTATAGCCTAAAATATGTTTAGTAAGATAGAAGGAGGTGAGGGGCAAGGAAAGGAGAAAAACAGGAAGAGATCCTATTATGATGCCCCCTTCAAAAAGCCTCTATTTCCAGAATGCCCTAGACCAATGGGAGCAGCTGTGCAAAGATCCCTCTTCTCTCACTGATCCCTTCTAAGTTCAACTTTTCCTTTTTCAGACCTTTGTGGCCCCCAGGCTTTTGAGAGTAGCCTGGGGTTGGGCCAGCTGCTAAATCAGCCTCTGTTGGGTGGTTTTGCTGTGGGTCAATTTGAGGAGCCCTCATATCCCTTCCACTATGGCCCTCTGGCCAGTGGTATTTTGGAAGTTCCTTATCACTCTGTCTCCACAGGAAGGCAGGAACTGACCTGTGGTGTCAAAGGTCATTTTGGCCACACACTCCCCATTAACTATATTAAAACTCTATTGATTTCACCTTGCTTTGTCTTATAGAACCATATGTTGTAGCTGCTGTCTAGAGCCAAGTCCTGGGTTCTGGAAAGAGTGCAAGGATGCAAGGCATGGTGGCTGCCTCATTGTACAGCCCTGTCAGCAGGCGATAGAACTCTTTGGATGCTTGTAATCTATATCTGTGTTCTACAACTTCCACATCCCATCTTTGGAGACAGTTGCCATCTGGCAGGAATCCCTGGAGAAAGTCAAGAAGTGGATACCAGCAACATGACCCTTCAGTTCAAAAGGACATGCAGCTTCCTGGAATTGTTCACTTTTCCTAAAGCAAACTTTACAAACTTTATCATCTGGAGTGAAACCGCAAGATCTCACAAATATTCTGCAAGGGGAGATTTCCACGTAAGTGTTGTTCATCTCTTTTGTGTTGATGATGTACAGCACTTCCCCCTTTAGGGTCCAGATGACAATTGTAGCATTACTAGAGACAGATATGATGAACTTTTTTGTCTCATCAGTGACAGTGTTACTAACCAGTGCCATGTGCCTCTTAGGAAAGTCTTCTGCAGTAGACTGGAAACTACTGCTACCATCTTCTTTATTATTGTTCATCTTGAATATATGGATCACATCTGCATTTTACAGCCAGGTGATCAAGGCTCTGCAGTCAGGGCTGAAGCACACACCAAGGTGGCATGGTCCAATTTCACATTAGCTCAAGGACTTTGATATTCCTGTTGCAATTAATCCTTGGTGCTCCAGATATGAATGGTTTGGTCACTGGCACAGGTTGACGGATATTTCCATTGTTGCTGAAGTCAGCTAGTGACAATCTTGCCATGGCTCTTCAATATAGTTGCCAGGAAAGAATGGACAATAATGTGCTGATGAAGCTTTTCTTTATGGTAATGTTGATTTTGCTTTTGGTTTTTGTGCACTTGATATTTATGAAATGAACCTCCATTGGATTTCTGATCATCCTGGTGACTGTAGAGCATGTTGTGCCAGTGTTTCTGGTCCTTCTCTGCAAGCACTGCTATCAGCTGGGAGAACTACCTGAACAGCAGTAACACTCTAAGCACCTTGTTACCTCCATTGTTGCTGACACCTTGATGAGGGAACAGTATTGTTTGAAGAACAATGTTGAACAACTAAGTCATTTTGACTACTATAAATACAAAATAATTACAAAGGACGTATGAAGTAGAGGAAGAACTAATGAGTAGAAGTATGTAAAGTATGGATTTGAATATGTGTATATATATATATTTGTGTCTAATGTTGCCAACTCTAGAGTGTAAGGGGAAGGAAGAGGGAAAAAGAAAGATACATTTTAATTTTATTATATATTTAAAAGGGAAAAAACAAATTATACATAATAGATTGGTAGTTTCATATGCAAAATAAAAATAATAAAACCACTGACCTTCAATTAATTGTTAGTCACCCAAATTAATAAATTGATTATTAATTACTCAGAAAAATATGGATGACAATCCCTATTCCTTGTACTTGAGTCTGAAAAGTTGATCCTGTGAGTTATCTATCTTGTAGTAGTGTTTTTTTTTACTGGATAGCAACTTTCTTGGAGACTACTTATGAGAAAATAAAATGTGACTCCCATAAGAGGTAGGGCTGGGGCCTTCTAGGACCTCACTACCCATTGTGGAATGTGAACTCAACAAGCCAGCCTGGTAAAGTGGGAGGCTGACTGTCTTGCTTCTTCTTTGGTTTTGTGAACACTGACAACTCTTGTAAGGTCTGAAATTGCTGTGTATTATAGGGATAATTGTGGTCTATAAGGAAAGACTTTGATTGGAGATGGAGGCCCAGAAAGAAGATCTCACTTCACAGTTTGATAGGGATTAGGCAGAGGGAAAACAGGAAACAGCCGAATATGAGCCTTTCAAAAGTCCCTGTGTTTCAAGGAGGCTTAAATGAATGCCTCTCAACTAACTGTGCTCTTAGAGATAGGTTATTGAATTGGATTCTAATTATCTATGACTGGTTGTTACCTCTATGGCCATTACTGTTTCTGTATGTAAATAAGCAGACCTTAACTAAAATAATTCCTTGCAAAGAATTCCAGCCTATCACCAGAGAATGTAATGAAAATGTCTGTTCATGTGAAAAATGGAAGGAAGAAAAAGTAAAAAGTTGAAAAATGCATTCAGTAGAATCAGAAGCCCATGCCATCTTTACCAGAAATGAGACAATTACTAATGTAGGTAGATTATTTTAGGCCTGATAAGGCTTCAATATTAACTGGCTTAGAACCATCATCTTGAGCACTAGACACAGAAGCAAAACAATGGAGTTAATACCACAGATGCAAAACTAAGTGCAAAGACCCAAAGAGGATCAGGTGAGAGAGGGACCAGTAGGAAAAAAAAAATCTTTTTTGGGAAGGTTAAGGATTAAGGAGTGGAAGGTGGCAGGATCTAACACAAAAATAACTCCAAGAGGTTAGAGTTGTGTTGAACCTCTTTTTTTTTTTTAATTTTGTACAGTTGTATTCACTTATTTGCATAAATGTTGTTTTCCTTCAGTAGATTGAAGCCTCTTTCAGGATAGGAACTGGGTTGGTTGTTTATTTGTTTTGCTTTGTCTTCACTTCTCATTTACTTATCACAATTCATAGCACAAAGTAGTAACAATTGTTTTTTAATTGAACTGATCATATGGTTGGTATGTGGTTCATATATGTTAACCATCTTCTAGGAAATGTCCAACTGTACTAAGGATTAGTCTGATCACAGAGTGTATCATGGTAAGAAATGAGTTAAAAGTAAAACTTATGGGAGTTGAAAGAAAAAAAAGAATTTGTGGAGGACAGAAAGAACATGCAAAGATAAATAAAGCATTCTGCCCTGCAGAGGCTGACACATCTCTGCTCACCTGGATCACATATAGAAACATTATCAGTAACAGGAAGGAAGGAAGACTAGCATCTTAAAAGGAGACATGTACAAGGAAAGAACCAATCAGCAATTCTAGGAAAAGAATATGTCAAATTACTTAAAAATTATTCTATCCTTTTTCAAGCACTATCCTAAATAATTTGAGAACAGAGATGACATTTAACAGTGGCAAAGAAAGTGGGCAGGGAAGATCATAGCAGAAAAGATGTATTTCTTTTGCTGAGGTATAACATCATCATTTTTCTTAATTATTCTTGACATTTCACCCATTATTCCATGAGCTCCCTCTGAGCATAGTAAAAAAAAGGGGGGGCGGAAGTAGGGCTATTTCTTTCAAAATGTGCATAGATGTTCTTTAATAAATTCAAATTTTATGACTTCACCCTAGCCTGATACATGGGATTTTTTTAAAGGTATGCAGATATATTGATAAGGAAAGCACTTTTAGAAAGGCTCTGCTGAGTACAAATCAATTCCATGGTAGAGATGCTGTAAAAAGTTCCTGGTGTATTCAAAATTTATAGGAAGTGCCACAGTATTTAGAAATGTTTACTTTATATATGATAAAAGACATTCCAAATTTGCCCAAGTTCCCTTGACATTATTCAAGAGGATCCAATCCAACCACATTTGTATAAAAATCTTTCCATAACACTCTGCTACAGTATATTGAACTCATTTTAACTAATTAATTATTTAGTTAATTAAATAGCTATTGGTGACTCCTGTTAATTTGGTATTTTTCTACTTAAAGCAAAGCACTGGTTTTAGAAGTCATTAAGACATTGTTTGAAGAGAAAAGGATATGACAGTACCAATTTAGACAGAGTACACTCTGCCCCATGCAAAATGGCACCCTTACAGATAATTATGGGAACCAAAAAAAAAAATCAAAAACAAAAAACCCAATAAACTCCCACAATCTGTTGATTAAAAATATCATAATTTAAATGTTTGCTATTGATTACTTGCAGTGAAAAATGAACAATATTCAAGAAGCAAAACTCTAGAATACAGTGTTATCCCCACTCCAATTTTCCTGAAAAGATATTTGGGTTATTCTAAACTTGTGTGTCTAATGTCATTCAATTGGTTAGTTAGAATAAAGGTAAAAATCAGGATTAAGTAAAAAAAAAAAGAATTGAAAAAACATATAGTTGTAAGGGCAAGCAAAATAGTATTTTGCTGCTTGTCTCATCTATTCAAGTGTCTTTGAGTTTTGCCTTTGATTGTATCCAAAGTCTCTGTTGGAAACAATATACAGTGTGTTACCCTTAATAGGCCGAAGGGAGTTTGGAGACCTTCCCTGCCCTTAGTAGGCCTAATGTCATCCCATGGAGCCCAAGGTGGGAGGAGCTTGCCTAAAATGTGGAAAAGGAAGGCTTGAATAGGAAGGAGCAGAGTAGAGAAAAGCTTGAAGAGAGCTAAGACCAAGCACAACTGAAAGGGAGAATGCTTGTGATTTTACCCCTCTATATCACTCTGTTATTCTGTCAGACAAAAGCACCATGTCTTTTGTTTTTAGACAGAAGTACTGACAGTGGACTTTACTGCTGTTACAGAATCCTGGGCCTTTACTGTGGATTTGTGTTTGATTTCTCAGACAGAAACCTTGTCTATTGATTGTGTTACTTTGTCAAACAGAAAGTGAATTGAGATGATAGTGTTGGCAATGTGCTTAAATACTGTTGTCGTTCTGTTAAACTTTATCTTCCTAGAAATAGAAACTTCGAAGAACTTGGAGTGGAGCAGTAAGCTGAGTTATGAAACAGGAGAGGAGCTGAGTTATGAAACAGGAGAGGAGAGCTGCCTACTTGTGAGCCTAGGCATGAGTTATGTGAATCCAGGCAAGAGATAGGAGAGCTGCTTACTTGTGAATCCAAGTAACAACTGGGAGAGGTCAACCTGTGGAAAAAGAGCCCTGGGGTTTGGAAGTCAGCCTTGAGTCAAGAGGAAAGGGGACTTTGCTTGGATACTCAGTATTTACTGATAAAATTATAACTTAACTGTGACATATGGTTGGATGGTGTTTGTACTTTCTGCTACCCATTAAGGATTGTAACTTACTGAATATGTTTTGTTCAAGACTGGTCACCTTAGTAATAAGCTGCTATGTTATGTTCTTGTGCTTTAGTTTCTTGAATGTTTTGCTTTAGTTTATTGCTGAATAAATAGAGAATTCACTATATTATGCAATTAGATGCTTAAAGATATTCACAGCAGCAGTCCTTGGGAGAACTGTTTGTGACTGACTTTACAATAATATGAGAAGAAGACACTGTGGATAACTACAACAATTTAAGTCTGGCCCATTCAAAGCAGCCATAACTGCCTCCAAAGATAGGAAATGGAAAAAAGAAAAAATATTGACGATTACCATTTCCTACAAAATCCAATCAATAAAAAGTAGTTGTCTCTATCAAGAAAGAAAGAAAAAGAATGAAAAAAGTGATCTCATCCAGAAAACGCTGATGCCCAAGTCAAGTTAAATAGAGAGTTAGAGAACACTGGTTAGTCTAAATTACTATTTAGACTAGAAATAGACTAGAAAGATTATGGAATATGGGAGAGGTACCAGAGAACTAGAAAAGGACAAATGTTCTGATTATCAAAAAAAAGGGAACATGATAGAATTTATAAAATTTAGGCCAATGACCTGGACTCAAATTTCTGACCCAACTCTAGAACACATTAAATAGATAGTTAAAGAATGTTTAGAAAACATCTAGCATAGCTTTATCAAGAACACTGTAACACTGATTGACAAATCACTTATCCTTCTTTGACCTCAGGTTCCTCCTCTTGAAAATGAGAACATTGAATTAAATACTCTCTCTTCCAGGGGTTCCTTCTAGCTTTAGATCTAGCACCCTATGAACTGATCATTCTAGACTGACTTAATTTCTTTTTCTTTTTTCCCTCCTTCCTTCATTTCTTTCTTTTTTTCATTCTTTCATTTCTTTCTCTTTTACCCTTCCTTCCTTCCTTCCTTCCTTCCTTCCTTCCTTCCTTCCTTCCTTCCTTCCTTCCTTCCTTCCTTCCTTTGTTTCCTTCTTTCCTTTTCATGTCTTTCTTTTCTTTCTTCTTCATCATTGGAATATTGTAGGTACAGTTTTTTTCTTTTAGCAAATCAGTTATTCTCCCGTATAATTTTTGTGTAAAAAAGGACAAATATGATTTGTATTATAGCACATTAATTGAATAGTACAGTTATTTTTCCCTGGTCAAGCATTGTCTGGAATATTGTTTTCAATTCTTGGAACCACAAGCTCAGATGCTAGAAGCTCATCACCCAAGAGGAGAACTTGGATACAGCCTTTACCAGAGATATCTTTTTATGTGAGAGAGGTGGGGAAACTGAAGTAGTTGCTCATAGTCTTAGAAGAAGTCTTAGTGAAGGCTCTGATTCAGAGAAAACCTGTCCAGTCTGCTAAATTTTCAAGACACCTCTTCCTGAGATGATCTCCAATGAATTTCATGTCATTTGATTTATGCTCTATAGCTTATTTCTTACCTGTGCCTTCATAGCTGATTGTCATAAGCCTTAGCAATCAGGTCCTATAGTAATACCTTTATTTAATTGCTTTATTTTAGTAATGTCTGACTATTTGTGACCCCATTTTGGTTTTCTAAGCAAAGATAAAGGAGTGGTTTGCCTTTCCTTCTCCAGCTAATTTTCCTGAGGAGTATGAGGCAAACAAGGGTTGATGACTTACCCAGGGTGACACAGCCAGTAAATATCTAGTAAAGTGGATTTGAGCTCAGGTCTTCCCAACTCCAGACCCAGTGCTCTAATTAGTGTACTAGGAGAATATACACTCCTTGAAGGCAGGGCCAAATTTTTTAAAATTGTTCTTACTGTGGAAAACACATTTTCTTCCACAGGAGTGCTCACTAAATCCTTCTTGAATGGAATTAAATTTGTATTAAATGCTTCAAATGAGAAACTACTCAAAATGATGAAATTGTGCTTGAGAAATTAAAATGAAATTCAAAGTTCATTAATTAGTAACAATTTCAGTGATTTGCTAATTAAGAGAGTGTAGTACGATTGAAAGTGTTGGATTTGGAGATAGAGATCCAGGTTTTAAGTCCTGGCTTTGCCATTTGTTGCCACAGTGACCTTGAGCAAATTATATAATCTCTTTATGCCTCAGTTGGTTAATTATAAAATGAGGTAGTTGGAGTAGATGATTTCTATGTCATCTTTAAGTTCTAACTCTCTGATCTTCTGAAGTTATGATAAATATACATTATGTCATCATGATTCTGACCTCCATCAAGCAGGATTATAGAATCTGGGTTTTGATGGGACATTAGAGATTATATTGTCTACTCATTTTGAAACCCATAAAATTTTCTTTCTCACTAGCTAAATTGTTTCAATACCTTCTAAATCTGAGTAATATTTGGCTATGTCTTCTTATCAATCCTCTAGAGAGGATCCACTAGATGTCTTCCTTTGGTACTTTAAAGGTCTCAGGAATATGAATGTACCTCTCAGTCTTTTTTTCTACCATTTTTTCCTCCCATTTTCTCCCTCATTCTCACTTCTTATAAAAGATGTAAAAATTCTAATTCTTAATTGATTAATAAGCTTTACATAGAGGAGGCAGCAGTTGTCCATAAGAAATCAAATATTATTTAAAGATTAAAAGGGTTTTTGTCGTAACTATACAAGACATAGCTGATAACGAATTATGAAATAGTTCCAGAAAGTAAAGGCAGCTGTACCGTCTTTGATGTAGCTTTCCTTTGAATATATCCTGTTTCTGGCCCTGCTACATAGGGTTTGTATTGTATTAATTGATACCTTTTGTTCCCTTTTTGTGGATGTAGGAAAAAAAAAAAACTTCTGTTTGAAACTTACCCCTTGGGGAGAGAAAAGTCTAAATTTCAGTCTCTCTCCTTCATTTGCATTAATAAAGATTTTCATATTCTAAAGGATGATTTAACTCAGTGAAGCATTTTTTTCTTGAATAGTATGCAACAAGACCCACACACTTTCCCAACATACAAGTCCTCAGTGAGGTATTTTATAACACTTTTCTTTTGAAAGTCATCATTAGTATCACAGGAAAGGTGTCATATGATCATCATTGCTTTCTCCATTGAACTCTGATTTACCTGTAATTAGCATTCTTCCTGGGCAGTTAAGTGATAGAAAGGATAGAGTGATAGTCCTGGAGTCAGGAAGACTCATCTTCCTGAGTTCAAATATGACCTCAGACATTGCTAGCTATATGACCCTGGGGAAGTGAAATGTTAATGGCATATAAGAGCTTCTTCATCTATTAATAGGCTTCAGGTGAAGCCCATTAAGGGAAGCTTGCTTAGGGGAGGCTTGCTTATAGGAAAGCTTTCATACCTTTTATTAATTTCTACTTAGGAACTGAGTCACTGAAGGTTGTGATGCCCTCTGGCTCTAAAAAGGGTATATATACTCTGAGGCTAGCATTTTGCTTTGGGGCTTACTCATTGGAAGTGTTCTTGTGATTTGACCAGATGAGACTGAGTAGCCATTAAGGAAACCCCCAGCTTTGAAAAACCCAGATGTTAGTGCTTCTCTCTCTGGTAACTATGTATGTATTGCCTTGGTCAGATATTTGGATCTGTCTGTTTATTCTAGATAGTTAGAAGCCCTGTATATTGGTCTTTATTTCTCTGCTTGTATTTTCTTTGTTTGAATTTTCCCCGAAGTTCAGGGTGCTGATTTTTCCCCTGAACTAACGAATATAATTTAAAAGAAATTGTCGACCCCTTGAACAGCTGTATTTCCTAGTAAAACAGATCTAAGAACCTGCACTAGCAGCCATCCTGGGTATGCCAGTGTGGTTGCTGCTTCAGCGGGCTACAAAACTCTGCCTCAGTTTCCTCATCTGTAAAATGAGTTGGAGAAAGAAATGGAAAACCACTACAGTAACTTTGCCAACCCCAAATGGAGACACAAAAAAACAGATAAGACTGAAAATGACTGAATAATAACAACAAAAACAAACAGGATTCCTCCAGGATCATAGTCTTTTATGATTTACAGATATATAGAATAATTGTGTTCCTAGAACACATTCCGCAGGTGCTCTGTAAATATGCTGGCTCAGGCAGAGATTTCTTCTTTTCTATTTTGTCATGTTCAGCTCTTCTTTCTAACTTTACCTTCTAGGTGCTATTGCTATTAACTTAGATAGTATGTCAGTCTTTGAAGAGAGAGTGTTGGAAAAGTCTTCATTCCTTCATTGTTGTTCATCAAACCAAACCATACAAAACAAAAAACATTTCCATTAAAATGACAGCAGGAATGTTCCCTGTTAGATCTCCTTTTGTTCTTTTAATAGACAATAGTTTGGTCTTGTGTCGCTCTCTGCAGGTGTGTTTTCTTATTAATTGCTTGGCAGTAATTTCTACTCTTAGTCTTACATCATAATCTTATATTTTTGAGAAGTGGAACTAAATGTGCTTTTGTTCTAGATTGATTTTACTTTTTTCTGCCTAATGATCTAAATCTGGCAAAAATATTAAGGATTTGATGAATAAAATAGTTTATAAAGTAGATCAGCCTCCTGGTTGTGATAATTGCTTTGAATCAGTTAAACTTTACTATGAAATAGTGATAGTGAGTCAATGTCTTGTATCAATTTCCCATTTCTCATAATTGACAAACCACTTAAAGAGATTGAGTTGTAACTACAGTAATAGTATATGATATTTTAAAAACTTTATCCTTTCTTTTAATTTGGTATTTGCTTTAGCCTTTTTTTCCAACCAAAGCTATTTGTTTTGCAGGCAGATGATTCTGAAATGACTCTTACATCTGCAAGTAGCTGTTTGATTTATGCTAAGATAGCACTAGTTCCATTCTCTCACATAGTTTGGTATTCTTCATGTAATGTTTCTGATTTACCTCTTAAGGTATTTGCAATGTTTTTGAATAGATTTACATCTGTTTGGTCTATTTATAATATTTTTAGGCTACTGAATAGACATATTTTTTATCTTTTAAAAATTAAATTCCATAAGAATTTAAACTCCATGATGGGAGGGACTGTTTTTGTTTTGTTCTTTGTATAGTTACTTATTAACACACTTCATGGTACAGAATAATGCTCAATTAATATTTTTTGATTGATTAATTTCTTCATCCTGAACATGTTTTTCTTTTTTTTATCTTTTTTTGTCTTTATTAATATTTTGTTTACTTTTAGTTTACAAGATTCAGTTGCACAGTTCTTTGGGTTTCAAATTTTCTTCCCCTCTCTCTCTCCCCCCCTCTCCCATTGTGGCATACAATCAGGTATAGATCTGCTGATAGTTTCACATTTGACATTGGTCAGGTTATAAAGAAGGATTGTATCAGATGGAATGAACAATGGGAAAGAGGAAACAAAACCAAACAATAAAAAGAAAAAGAGCAGGTTATTTGCTTCAATCCGCATTCAAATTCTGTTCTTTCTAGTTCTTTCTCTGAATGTAGACATCTGTCTCCATCATGAGTCTTTTGGAGTTTACTTATAGCCCTGCATTTCTGAGAAGAGTTCAGTCTATCAAAGTTGGTCATCACACATATGTTGTGTCTGTAATTGTGTACAAATTTTTCCTGGTTCTGCTCTTCTCACTCAGCATCAGTTTGTATAAGCCCCTCCAGGTAAAAATGAAGTCCATCTGCTCTTTGTTTCTTATGGCAAAATAGTATTCCATTACATCCATATACCATAACTTGTTTAGCCATTCCCCAATTGATAGGCATCTTCTTAACTTCCAATTCTTTGCCACCACAAAAAGAGCTGCTATAAATATTTTTGTGCATATGGGTCTTTCTCCTGCTTCTATGATCTCTTTGAGATACAACCCTAAAAGTACTATTGCTGGGTCAAAGGATATGAAGTTATTTATTGCCCTTTGGGCATAGCTGAACATGTTTTTCTCAAATGATTTTCCTTATGATTTTCCCTGTGACAATTTTTCATATTAAACTCATTGGATATCAAGATATATGTTGATGTATTTTGGAGTAATTCAGATAATTCCCCTACATATTTTCTGCATCAGCTGTTTATACATAAGTCATTACAGCCCTCATGGTATCCTTTTTTTTTCTATGTTCACCATGAGTTTTAGAAAATAAGATTCATGTATTCAATAAATTGCTATACATTAGTGTTCTGGGCATATGATGAGACTAATTATTTCAACTCCTTCAAAGCTGTCTCTGAAGAAAACCTATAACTTGAACTTGTACATATTGCCTATAAAGGTGATATAATTCCTGCAGAAGTGTGTCAACATTTTGTCATTGAATAAAGACAAGACATCATTGTCACTCTGGCAAGGTCAATGTTTGTACATTTCTTAGCACCTTCTGCTAAATTTTTCACCAATTCACATCAGAGAAGAAAATGTCTACACAGGATTGAGACCCATTTTGTTGTTCTTTTTCTAGTTTACAAGTTATTGTGCACCAGTCTTGTGGTGATGAGTCTCTCCTAATTTATTTAAGCTATTTCTTGGACAGCACATGCTTTTGATCTTGTAATAGAAGCCTTTTCTGATTAGAACCTAGTACTCTAATTGCATTGGACTTCAAGAAACTCAAAATCAGAATCAAAGTCAGATTTCATATTTAATAAATGGGAAAACTGGGGCACAGAGAAGTGAACTGTCATTCCACCTCTCCTTCTGTCTTACAGTTCCCAAACCTGTTCTCATCTCTACTCAAGTTATTTCACAACTCAATTCTTTGTCAGTTCATAACCCCTTCATTTGTTATACTTTCTTTTCTTCTCCATCCTGACCCCTTGGTGAACCAATTAATTCTAAATTTTCTTCTCTAGAGTCTCTTGCCTTTTTATCCTATTGAAAATCTTGCCTTGCTAAACCCCAGTGTTGGATTCCTTCCACAATTCACTGCCTTCACTGTGTTGATAAATGAATTTGGAAAAAAACAACATGAAAACACAATAACAAGGGGTGGGGGTGGCTAGGTGGTGCAGTGAGTAAGAGTGCCAGCCCCAGAGGTGGGAGGACACAGGATTGGTTCCGGCCTCAGATACTTAACACTCACACAAAATAACTGGCAGTGTAACCCTGGGAAAGTTACTTAACTTCAATTGCTTTAACAAAACCAAACAAAACAATAACTGTATCTAGCACAAGATTATGTTATATGGTCTCAACTGGGTCCTTACTGTAGCAAGGAAATCCTTTTTTGCTTTCCTAATTGATTCACTGTCCCACTCATCACAATGACTTTTCCAAATCTTTTCATTTTTCCTCAAATCTCCCATAGCTCCCCCTTTCCCACCCACTACCTGAGAGGCTTGCTTCATGTTTCACTGAAAAAAAGATTGAGGCCATTCTCTGAAAGGTTCCTCTTCTGTTCTGTTCCTCAACTCATGCCTCTCAGTTATCCTCTGGCACTGCTTTCTTTCTCCTTATCCCCTGTTTCACATGGAGAAATAGCCCTTCACCTCCCTGCAAAGGTAAACTTGTGTTCGTGCATGGTCAGGGGTGTGTGTAAGCAAGAATAACAGAATGTTGGTATTTCCAGACCCTTAATCCCTATATAAACTTACCCTTTTACTTTGTGAGCTGTGAAATGGTGAAGCAAGAACACCAAGGAATGAGTTTTGTGAGTTTGTTGGGAAGAGCTAGGTTCTGAGGAGTTCCACTAAACTTGTCTACCTAGGTTTTTCAGGTATGACTGATCAGGAAAGACAGACCATCTTGTTTTTAATTTAAAATTGTTATTTAAATACAAGACATTTTTTCTGTCTCTCACCTCTTTCCACTCTCTGAAAAAAAAATTAGAAAAGTAAAAGAGGAAAAAAAATGAAAGAAAGAAGGAAGGAAGGGGGAGAGAAGGAAAGATAGATAGAAGTAAAGACTCTTCTATCACAAAAGCATGTTTATGAAAAACCAATTCCCATATTGGTCAAGTATAAATATGCATTTCTCATTGTGCATATTAATCTATTATCTTTCTGTTATGAAGTATATAGCATTCTGTATAAGGCCTCAAATTAAGGTTAATCAGTCACTTGATAAGCGTTCTTAAAATTATTCATTTTCATCAATGATATTACTGTATAAATTGTTTATCTGGTTCTGCTCACTTTATTCTGCATTAGTTAAATTTATGGGTACCTCCTTAATTTCTAGTTGTTTGCCACTACAGAAAGAGGATCTATCGATATCTTGTATGTATGTGCTCTTTTATTTTTTCTCTTTTAAAAAAATGTGTTTTAAATATAGATGTACTAGATTTTTATAGGTAAAATGGTTTTACTGAGTTTTGGGGCATAGTCTCAATTAACTTTCCAGCATATCTAGAACAACAAACAGTTCTACTAATGGTAAATTTATGTACCTCTTTTCCCATTCATCCTCCAAATTTGTCATTTTCCTTTTTCTTTTTTGTCAATATTGTCAATTTAATGAGTGTGTGGTGGAATATCTGAATTTATTTTATATTCCTCTTATTATTAATAATATGGAACATTTAAAAATACATATGACCTTAAATGGCCTTATTAGTTCCTTTCCTTGAGAATTGTCTTTTTATGTCCTTAGATCATTTACCACTTGAAGAATGACTATTCTTATTAATTTGAATCAGTTTTTCACATATCTTGCGTAGCAGCAAGCACTCCAGCATCCCCAGGGTGGCTGCCAACACGGGTTCTTAGATCTGCTTTTCTATAGGAAAGCAACTCAAAATGGATTAACAATCTTGCTTTAATCAATCAAACATATCATTTACCTAGTTTAGGGGGAAAAGTCAGCACTCTGAACTTCAGAATATAAAGAGTTTGTAAGGAGAAATTACAAGAAGACAGAGAAACAAACAGATCAAGCAGACAGGGCTCCAACTGTACAACCATCACATCTATACCTAGTCAGGAACCAGAGAGGGAAGCATCAACATATTTTTTTTTTAAAGCTGGGGGGCTCTCAACGGCTGCCCAGAGTCTTGTCTGGTCAAATCACACAACACTTCTCAAAGTGAGCCCCAAAACAAAGTCTCACATCAGGGTTTGTATAGCCTTCTGCTGGCTCAGAGCAATGTAACAATCCTCTTGACCCCCTGCCCAATCACAAAGTATCTCCTGATAAACAAGCCTCAGGCCACAGGCTCCAGGTGCACTTAAGCCTACCAAAGGGCCTAGGAGCAGGGAAGATCTTGCACAATATGATCTTAAAAGATGGCAACAACATAAATTTACATTCCCATTACATCTTGAAAATGAAACCTTTATTAAAGAAATTTACTCCCAATATTTTTTCCCAGTTGTTTCCCTATGAATCTTAGCTATATTAGATTTGTTTATGCAGAGCCTTTTTAATTGAATGTAATCAGCAATATTTTATCTTATCTGAAACTTTCTGTTTTTGTAATTTATTCTTTTATTATCCATAAATCTGACTGGTAAACTCTTTGTTTCTGTAACATGTTCATGATTTTCCTTTTTTATATGTAGGTCAATATCCATTTGGAAGTTACCTTGCTACAAGGTATGAGGTATTGGTCTAAACGTATTTTTTTCACATAATGCTAGCCAATTTTCCCAATGGTTTTTAATCAGTTTTCCAAGAGTTTAATCAAACACTGAGTAGCCTATTGCCTTGGGTCTTTAGCAGAGTTGTATGATTAACTGAAAAATACTGTGGATAAGGTTTTGAGAACATACCTATGAAATTTTATAGAACCATTACTCCTGAATAACCTAGGATAATAAATACAGAATTAGAAGGCAACTCATAGATTCAGCTTCTGCATTGTATAGATGAGGAAACTGAGGCCCAGGGAGGGTGAGTGATTTGCCTAGTCACACAGGTAATATATTTCTCTGTCTTCTTTTTGGAAAATATTAATAGAGAGTCTTTGCCAATCACAGACTTTGTGAGACAATGTCTAAGACCATAGTTCATAATAAATCTGTGCATTTAGCCTGGAGTCCTTCACTATAATTCATTGATTTATATGTTCTGGGATTATACTGATTTGTTCTTGTTTCCTATTTGAAGTATCTAATGGCATTTATTTTTTTCTAAAGTTTTATTTTTCTTCATTACATAAACTAACATATTTTATTTTTTTTCTTTTTATTATCACTGGTTCACATCCAATCCTTCAGTGCTGATGATTCATATACTTTCTATCATAACAAATTGTTGTGGAGTATACTTTGGAATTTTTTTTAGTATATTAATTAGAAGATTGTAAAATAATTATTTTAGTTATTATAAGGTGGATTTTAGTGTAAGTAAAGTGTATTTTAGTCTAAGTAAGGTGGATTTCACTGTGTGTAAAGTGGATTTTTGTTATTATTTCTTAGAGTTCAGTTTCCCAGGATACATAGCCATAACAATCTCTTGTTACCAGGTATTACATATGGATTATCATGATCATAGGTTAAAACATCTTTACCATGCTTGAACAGAATTATGTAACGATAATTAAACGTCCACTGTAACAGCACAGTGAAATACAGGGATGAGTTCATGTAAACTTGTGAGGCTATTGCTGGCTATATGCTTCCTTGGTCTGTTGCCCTATAAAGTAGGTGGGCACTAGTCAAGCGGTGGTGAAACTTTAGGGTTGAATACACAAGCTGGAATGCTGTGTGTGCCTTGATTGACCCCCATCAAGGCTTAGGGAAAATCTGTGTTTGTCTTAACTGACCCTCATTGAGGCTTGAGGAATATAGAGGAATTCACAAGTTGTGCCTGTCTCAATTGACCTCATCAAGATGTAGGGGGCAGTTGCTCCCCCTTCTTGCCAGTCCCTGTAAGAAGGGTGATTAGAGAAGGCTGTAGAGGTTATGCTCTTATTATGAGCAATCCTCTTGAGATAAGGCTACATTAAAATAAAGTAAGATATTAACCCCTTTGAAACTGTCTTTCTTGTCTGACTAGATCAAGAGTGAACCTGTGCTAGCAGCCCTTCTGTGTGCTAGTGTTATTTGTCTTACAGTTACCTATGTTGACTTTTGCCTACTACGAGATAAAACATAAACCAAGTTTGAATCTATTTGTTTTGAATAAAAGGCTTATTACAAGAAAAAGAAAATCTGTGATAGGTAAGTAGGGACACAAAATGGTTAGAAAAGCAATATAAAATAAAGTTAATGGTTGTGTCAGACTGACCAAAAACTCTTGCAGTGTGAATCCCCCTGGTATGAAGAAGTAATTCATCTGATCTCTTTCACCTTCAAAGAGACTCTATTATCACCCTACCCCCATATACACATACTAAATACTTTAAGATTAAGACATTTAATGCTACAAATATACCTTGAGGATCTTATATCAATTTAATCTTTGATTAAAGTTGGGGTTTAGGAAGGGAAGAGGAAATTCCAAAGTGTATACCTTTCTCTTATTCCATGAATGCACATTTTCAAATATTTTGTGTGTATATGTGAGTGTATTTAAAACCTGCTGTGCTTGTGCACATGTATTTATGCCTACACATCCGGGGTCAGGCTCAAACCCTAAATTGCCAGATGCCAAAAAATTTAAACCAACTCTGATATCTATGGACTGGGGAAAATTAGGTTACAAAATATATATTTTCACCCTTTTTGCTGAGAAGCAGGAGTAGGCTACAATGCTTTGTCCTTCTTGTCCTTCAAAGGAGGGCAAGCAAAAGCAGCCTGCCTTAAATATTTAAGCGAGTACACACATACCAGTCTTGATTCCATATTTGTCTTTACATTTTTATTAATTTTTAAATTATAGGATTTCTGCTTTTTGGTAGTAAAACTTCATAACTTTTTTCCATTTTTTTGCCTCAGGCAAAGCACTGGTGTTTGATTTATCTTCTGTACTTATCTTTCTTTTAATAATATGAACTTTTTTTTTTCCCAGACAAGTGCAAAGCTGTCTCTGACCCTACAGGGAAAAAAGTTTTCTTTTTAAGAAATGTGTACAAAGAACTTAATCAGTTATATTGTTCAGAGATACCGTATATTTTATTCTTGGTGATGACAGTTAACTTTCTTAGTCTCCAGATGCCAACATTTTAATAAAAACAAGACATTTTCAACAAAATGTCAGCAGCAAAGTGAGCAAAGTGATGAGGGACCAGTTTGGCAACAGCATGGGCTTTGAATTTCCTCTTCGCATTCCAAAACATTCACTTAAAAAGCATTTATTGGAGCTGAACTGCCTTTATCAGCGTGATCAGAGCCCCATAAAGAGCATGCATGATTCAACGGCCTTCCCCAGCTTAAAAAAAATATAACTTTGATAGATGCTTCACAAGCACGGCGCCATAGTTTTCATGCTCACGTTTGTTAAGATTTAGTGCGGCTATTAAAGAACAGAAGGGCTCTTTGGTGGCAATCCTCAGACATACCAAATATCCCAAAGCACAACCTTCTACAAATCAGAGATTAAGGCACTGACAAAAATTTCCACTTGATTGCAGTTTTCCCCCTTAAACCTTATATCAGGAGTGACTATCTTTTCGATCAAATCTCTCAGGGAAGTGAATAGCTAGTTTTTCCTTTCTCAGAGAAAAATATCAACTGAAAGATAAAAAGTGACATTGTATGTGCCTTGTCCAGGAGCCAGTCGATTTATTTAAAAAATGGTGTGTGAGCCTGACCTATACATGAAGTTTGTGGCATGTCTCTTGTCAAGTATTGATCACTTAAGACTTTACTGTTTGCCTACTGCAATGTAACTAATAATCTCTTTTTATTTAGTTTTGTGGCTTTGAATTCTTATCATGGCTTTGGCGGATTTCTCTGGGACCTATTAGACCTTGCTTTTGCTGTGCAAATGGGCTATGGAAATTAAGCTTGCTGAAGCACTTTTTCCTGGGCAAACAGTCTTTGTTTTCCATCAGCTCACATGTCAAGTGGTTTGCATGCAGGTAGGGTACATTTGGAAGCAGCAGGTGCCATCAATCTTCATGACTTTCTGATACACAACATTTCACCTTTACCTGTTTCAGAGGGAGATTGGTAGGGATGACTAAGCAATCAAGGTATGCCCCTCCACTAGCTCACTTCAGCACTTTGGGATCACTTTTGAGTACCTGCTGAAAATGGGTATCTCAATGATGTAGTGCCCCCCCCATTTTGCTACTTGAAAAGCCATTTTTTTGTACAGCCTTCTATTTTTTTTTGAAACCACATTTTCATATTGGAATAAAAAAATGCTAATTCTAGTTTAATTGTTTCCTTTATTTCTACTCCTTTTTTTTTTTCCTCCACTAGGTGAAAGGTTAATTCAACAGTTATTTTCTTTGCTGAAGAATCTTTCATGGAACTGAGAAGAGTCAATCAGATGGAAAAAGAGCCATATTTATGAGGGCTATTATGCTTAACTTGGTGGCACTCAGAGATGATCTACACTAAAGGCATTAAACTCCTGTCTCTTTCAAGAGAGTGACTGGTAGTAGCTGGGAGAAAAAAATGAGGATAGTCATATTTCATAATAGGGATTCTTAGCAAGCAATCTTTTAAAATCAATTCATTACATATTGGTAATATCACATCTCCAGATTAATTAAATGAACAGCATAACCCTGGAAACTAGCTGTATAACTGTATATGTCAGTCCTGGGTAAAATGTCTTTGGTATCCTAACTCAGGACAGTCACTCAACAGAAAATTGATTATAGATCTTGATGAAAGTCACAGGTTTTTCTCCCACCATACCCCTAATACCAAAGTTCGTATCTATATCTATAATATATATATATACATATATATATGTATATATGTTGAGAGAGAGAGAGATAGAGACAGAGAGAGACAGAGACAGAGAGAGACAGAGAGACAGAGAGAGAGAGAGAGAGAGAGAGAGAGAGAGAGAGAGAGAGAGAGAATGTGTGTGCTGCCTTAGAAAAAGTTTCCCATGAATGTCAGTTTCACATTAGATTTTCACAGAAACATTGTGCTAGAGGGTTTTGAGTCCTTGGAAGTTGCCAAATTGATACTGCCCAACTATGTTTATCAACAGCTGATCCAAGTCCCTCCCAAAAGTCACCCCTAATGAATATAAAACAGTTAACATGCTTTTATGTAAACAAAAAAATCTCACTGGATATCAGAGCCTTGGAAATGCTTAAATAAATGAAAAGTCTGAATAATAGAATATCTTAAACCTCAAGTAGTTTTTCCTATTTATTTGTTTAAAGGACATTAGAGCAATTACAACTCACTGCTAACAAGTACCACCTAGTAAAATCCCTTAGGGAATATGTTTTAATGAATAATAACAGTTATTTATAGTTAGCATATCAATTGTTTATATGTAAATGGGTATTTTTAAATTTCCTGAAAATAGTTTGTTCTCTTCAGTAGATCAAATATTCCCCTACCAATTTTGTATGCACTATTAATTGCTAGGCGATTTATTTCATAAATTATGCAAAAGTAAACTTGAGACCAATTCTTTCCTGAATGTTCATAAATTCTAAATCCAGGGGTGCAAATTAATACATTACTGAATTCCATGAGGGTAGAATAAATAATTAAGGTGAATTTAAGCATGCCTTCAACATACTTTGGTCCAGAAACATTAACAAATAAATATCTACTTTATATTTTTAAAACTATGAGTATACTTCATACGGTTTAATGCAAGGCAACATTGTTTAGCAGAAAGAACCCTGGACTTACAGCCAGGCAACCTGGATTCATATTCCAGATCAATCAATATTTATTAAATGCCTACAATTTTCTGGGAACTGTGCTAAGTTCTGGATATATAAAAAAAAACAAAAGCAAGTCCTTAACCTTAAGAAGATTACATTTTAATGGAAGAAACAGCAAACAAATGAAGATATACAAAGCAACAACAACAACAAGCTGGATAAATACTAAATAATTATGAGAAGGAAGGCACTAGAATTAAGAGGAAATTCCTTTAACTCTCTGAGGATCTCGGTTTCTTCCTACATAAAATTAGGTGATTGAACTTGTTAAATCCCTTCCATCCCATAGAATTCCATGATTTTATAACATTAATTTCATTAAAAAATACCTT
This sequence comes from Petaurus breviceps papuanus, assembly GCF_028583685.1. Lineage (NCBI taxonomy): Eukaryota > Metazoa > Chordata > Mammalia > Diprotodontia > Petauridae > Petaurus > Petaurus breviceps. The sequence goes on from NW_027187324.1 coordinate 1,438,077, forward strand.
TTATATGTAAAGCACTGTGCAAAAGATTGGAAATATTTATTTTTTAAAGATAAGATATATTCCCTACCAGGGTCACAGAAATATAGCAAGTGTTTGAGGTCAGATTTGGACTTAAGTCGTCCTGACTGCAGCCCTCTACTCTATCCCTTGTGCCACTCTACCTCAATGGCATGTATAGTATAGTAAGAAAATATAACAAATACACAAATATAGTTCAAAATGATATATAAGTTCATAAAAAAGATGCAAGAAAAATACTATGCAAGATCCAAGAAACTTACAAGTTCACTTATTACTTGATTGGATTATGTCACAAAGGGCCGTGGAGAGGATATGGCATTTGAATTTGGTTCTAAAGTATGGCTAAAATTACTTCCATTTTAGGTCTCTAAGAACATTAAGAGCAATTTCCAGAGGTTTGGTGATTGTGGGTGTGTTTGGAGAGATGGAAAAAGGCCCAGTATGGATGAAGTGTATCCTATGTATGTGGTAACAATATGAAATAAAACTGAAGAGGGAGAATACAAGATAATATTACAGAAAATCTTGGATGCTATTCAAAGACATTGAAACTCCCTATAGAAAATAATAGAGTCACTGAAGAATTTTTCAAATTTTATCTGCATTTTCCAGAAGGTTCTTGGGCTGGAAAAAAATATATTTTCTTTGTCTCGGTTTGTGTCAGCCAACATGGGGGCAGAAAGAGCTTTAAGGTGTTTATTGCAATAACCATGGTGAATGGTGATGAAAGCTAGCATTTGTTTGGTGACAGTGAGAATAGAAAATGAACACAGGAGATATTTAGAGATAAACACACTATACAAAATGTTTATGGCAATGAGACTATATAGAAATATGTTCATCACAGTTAAATAAAGTATATTACAAAGAAAACTAATCACCATGCTTACCCTTCACATTATATATAAGCAAATATTTGTGATTATCTATCTATCTATCTATCTATCTATCTATCTATCTATCTATCTATCTATCTATCTATCTATCTATCTATCCCATCCATCTATCCATCTGTAAGCAGCAAGCACCCAAAGCATCCTCAGGGTTTGCTGCCCACACAGGTTCTTGGATCTGCTTTGATAAAGGAAGGCAACTCAAAATGGGTTAACAAGCTTACTTTAATCAGTCAAACATGTATCGTTTACCTAGTTCAGGGGAAAAAGGTCAGCACCCTGAACTTCAAAGTATACAGGCAGAATTATCAAGACAGAAACAGATCAAGTAGACAGATTTCCAAACTGTCCAACCATTATATCCATGCCAAATCAACATCTGGGTTTTTCAAAGCCAGGGGGCTCTGGACAACGGCTTCCCAGCATCCAGATCAAATCACAGAACACTTCTCAAAGTGAGCCCCAAAACAAAGCCTCACATCAGGGCTTATATAGCCTTCTCCTGGCTCAGAGAATGTAACAACCTTTTGGACCCACTGGCCAATCAAAAAGTATCTACTGAAAAACAAGCCTCCTACCCCAGGCTCCAGGTGCACTTTAGCCTAGGGGCAGGGAAGATCTTTAAAATTTACATTCCCATTACACCATCTGTCTATAGTATGCCTTTACTTGCTGTCTTTGCTTCTAACTGGTCTGAAAACTTCTTGAGGTCACTAATCTTGCCTAGTGAAGTGGAAGCAGCAGTGGTATGAGAATCTGGAGACATGGATTCATGTCCTGATTCACTCATTGACTAGCTCTGTGACATTTAGCAAATGGTTCCACCTCTCTGGGACATGGTTTCTTGCACTATAAAATGATAGAATCCTAGCTCCAACAATAAATGAACTTGGTCATAAAAGGTTACTATGAACCTCCAAACAATAAAAAAATAACCTAACCATAAAAGGTTACTATGGTGACAGAGAAGATCAAGACAAAAACTCAGAAGACAACAATGTCAAAACAGCTAAAAGCAAAACCTCAAAGAAAAAAATGTGAATTGAACACAAGCCCAAGAAAAATTCTTGGAATAGCTCAAAACTGATTTCAAAAATCAAGTAAGAGAGAATCTACATAAAGATTGGAAAAATAAATGAAAATTTCATTAGAAAATTAATAAGAGAGTCAATAAATATTAAACAAAGTAACACTTTAAAAATTGGTCAAAAGGTAAAAAATGCAAAATTAACCAAATTTAAAAAAAGAAACAATTCTATATAAAGTAATATTGTCCTGATAGAAAAAGAGGTATAAAAACTCAATGAAGAATAAAAAAAAAGTTTTAAAATTAGAGTTGGGCAAGTTGAAGGTAATGACTCCATGAGACATAGTAATAATCCAAAAAAAAAATCAAAAGAATGAAAAAAAAGAAAATGTAAAATATTTTACTGGAAAAAACAAACCTGGAAAATAGATTGAGGAGAGAAATTTAAATAATTATTGTACTACATGAAAACCATGATAAAAGAAAGAGCCTAGATATCATATTTCAAGAAATTATTGAAGAAAACTTCCCTGATATCCTAGAACCAGAAGACAAAATAGAAATGGAAAGAATCCACTGATCACCACCTGAAAGAAATCCCCATATAAAAACTGTCAGGAACATTATAGTCAAATTTCAGAGCTCCCATGGGAGTCAAAGAGGAAATATTTAAAGAAGTTAGAAAGAAGTCATTCAAATACTGCAGAACCACTCTCAGGATCCCACAAGATTTAGCAGCTACCATATTAAAAACTAGAGGACTTGAAATAGGGTATTTTGAAGCAAAAGAGCAGGAATTATAACCAAGAATAACATACCTCGAGAAACTGCATGTGACCCTTTGAAATAGAGGTCTTCAAGCATTCCCAATGAAAAGACCAGGGATAAATGGAAAATTAGACTCTCAAATATAAGACTCAAGAGAAGCATAAAAAGGTAAACAGGAAAGAGAAATCATAATGGACTCAATAAATTTAAAGTGCTTACCTTTCTATATGGGAAGATGATAAATGTAACTTCTAAGAACTTTATCAAGTGCAGGTCAGTTGGAATAGTTCTATATAAATAGAGGGCAAGGGATTGAAATGATTATGTTGGGAAGATGTACAAAACATGAATAAGTGAAAAAGTGGAATGCCCTGGGAGAAGGAAGAGGAATATTATCTCACATAAAAGAGAAATTAAAGGAAGAGACTTTATAGTCAAGGGGAAAATGGTGGGGTGAGAGGAGTCAAAAAATACTTGGAACTTATTCACATCTAAATTTGTTAAAAGTTGGAAAATATGCATATTCAATTGTTAATATAAATGTAATATAAATCTATCATACAACAGGGAAGCAGGGTGAAGAGGATAATGGAAAGGGTGGTATAATAAAAAGGAGGTTAGATAAAAGAAGGCAGTGGTCAGAAGCAAAACAGATTCTAGAGGAAAACAGGAGAGAGAGGGGGGGAGAGAGGGGGGAGAGAGATGGATGGATGAAAATAGGATGGAGGGAAATGCATAGTTAAGAATTATAATTATGGATATGAATGGAATGAACTCATACATGAAATAATAGTGTATAACAGAATATATTAGAAACCAGAACATAACAATATTACAACAATTAGCAAGAAAGTCACTTTGAAACACAGAGACACACACAGCCAAACTAAGGAGCTGAAACAAAACCTTATTATGCTTCAACTTAAGTGAAAAAGGAAGGGGGTAGCATTCATGATCTCAGATAGAGTGAAAGTAAAAATACACCTAATTTAAAGGAATAAGCAGGGAGACAATATCTTGCAAAGAGGAACAATAGCCAACAAAGTAGTATCAATACTAAACATGGACACACCAAATGTCACAGCACCAAATTCTCAAAGGAAAAGTTAAATAAATTATAGGAGAGTATAGACAGTGTAAAGCCAAGCAAAAGCAGCATAATATTAATGGAATTTAAACATCCCTCTGTACTGGTTTGGTTTGCAGGTTGAGTGTTTGTAATAAGAATGTAAATTTTGAAGATCTTCCCTGCCCCTAGGCTAATGTGCACCTGAAGCCTGGGGTGGGAGGCTTGTTTTTCAGTAGATACTTCTTGATTGGCCAGTGAGTCAATAAGGTTGTTACATTCTCTGAGCCAGGAGAAGGCTATATAAGCCCTGATGTGTAGCTTTGTTTTGGGACTCACTTTGAGAAGTGTTCTGTGATTTGATCTGAATTCTGGGAAGCCGTTGTTGAGAGTCCCCCGGCTTTGAAAAACCCAGAATGTGGAAACCCAGATGTTGAGTGGGTATGGATGTAATGGTTGGACAGTTTGGAAAGCTGTCTACTTGATCTGTTGATGTCTTGATAATTATCCCTGTATACTTCGAGGTTCAGGGTGCTGACCTTTTCTTCTGAACAAGGTAAACGATATATGTCTGACTGATTAAAGTAAGCTTGTTAACCCATTTTGAGTTGCTTTCCTTTAACAAAGCAGATCCAAGAACCTGTGTGAGCAGGCACCCTGGGGACACTGAGGTGCTTGCCGCTACAGTGTTAAAATCCAGAGCTTGTGAATCCCACTTGTAGGATGGATTTGTTGATGGAAAAAGAGAGGGCTGAACTGGGGGGAGCTGGTGCTGTGGATTTAGAGAGGCACAAGCAGAGAGAGAGGCCGAAGAACTTTTGGAAGCAGCATCATGGAGGCAGGGAGGGAGAGAGAGAGGGAGGGAGGGAGAGGGGGGGGGAGAGAGAGAGAGGGAGAGAGAGAGAGGGAGAGGAAGAGTTTGGAGGGAGAGAGAGAGAGAGAGAGAGAGAGAGAGGTTTGCTGAGGGACAGTTCGAGCGGCCCAGGACTTTTGAGAGCTGCCAAGGACTGAGGAGACATGGCTGTAATGCCGGTATTTTTTCTGTCTCTTTTGATGTTGTTTTGCCAGATTTGTCTGCTGGTGAAGGACAGTGCTATTGTTGCAGAGGATATGGAACCTTGCTGTTGGTTCAGAAGCCCCGCAGAAGGATTTTCTTGTTGTATGTTTACAGAAATCCTGGAATAGGGTCTTGCTGATGTTTTCAGGGGTCCTAAGACTGTTCTGCAGGCAGAGAATGAATTAATGAGGACACTGGCAATGTAACTTGTGGCCTTGTTAAGCTTTGTCTCCCCAGGAACAGAGATTGCTGAGAACTTGCCTCAGGTCAAGATGAAGAAAAGACCTTTCTTTGGGTATTAAATGCTGTGATGATACCTTAACCTTGTTGTAGCTCAGGGTATATGGCCTTTGTGCTTTCTACTGCCCCTTTTGAGAAGATGTTTGGCATTAACTAATGATAATTGTAATTTAGTGGTGATCCAGGGGTGGGAAAGTTTTGACTTTTTTGTGCTCTGTGATTGACCAAATAAAGGTACTTTGTTTATGATTGGAAACAAATCTCCATTTAATAAAAGGGACTTAGTGATTAACTAAATGAATGTACTTTCCAGAGGTGGAGTAGTACTTGGAAATTATTGAATTACATTTGATGAATGCTGTGTTTTGATTTTCTCTGTTCTTAATTTATCATTGAATAAAATGGAGATCTGCTATGCTGGTATTCTGAACCTTGGAAGTTGCCTTTGCTTGGCATTACAAGCAGCTTTCCATAGGACTGCTGCTATAAACAGATTTTAGGATTCTGATAACATAGTATAGTGAACTCTCTATTTATTCAGTAACAAATCAGAGCAAAATATTCACAGAAAATCAGAGTACAGCATTCACCATGTCACAACTCAACAACTTAACACTAAAATGGCCATATAGTATTCACCAGAGTGGTCACACAGTTTTAAGCAAAGTACATTCATTTAGTCAATCACAGAGTCCTTAATTCAATCACAAAGTACAACAGTCAAAATCCTTCATCCATGGCATGCAAATAAGTTATAATTTTATCAGTCACTACTCAGTACCCGAGGATAGGTCTTTTCATCTTGACTTAAGACAGGCTTTCCGTTTCCATGGTTACTCTTCCATGGTCTCAGCTCTTGCCCAAATCCACCAAACTGTCACCTGGATTCAAAAGTAGAAAGCTCCAAGTTCCTCGTCCAGTTCTCCATGCATTTCCTGCTCCACATTGAATCTTCACAGTGTCCAGTCCATCTCAAAGCCTTCACAGTCTTTGTTCCTGGGAAGACAAGGCTTAACAAAGCCATAATGACATTCATGCACATTAACAAAGCCACAACAACATTAGTCCAAAATACCAGCACCACAGTCATGCTTCCTCAGTCTTCAGCAGCTCTGGCTGGCCCTTGGAAGTCCTTGGTAGCTCCAGTTGGTTCTCAGAAGTCTTGACAGCTCCAGCTGGCCCTCAGAAATCTTTGGCTGCTCTGGCACCACAAGTTTGAGTTCTGCCACCACAAGTTCCTTTCTCAAAATCAAAATCACTTTATCCAGCTCTGTTCTCAAAATCAAAATCACTTTATCCAGCTTCCATGCAGCCTGCTCCAAGAAATTGCATCTCAGTTCTCAATTATCATTTCTCTTTTCAGTTTTTCTCAATTCTCAGTTCAGTCTTCAGTCCAGCAGTAGCAGCCCCGCCTCCAGATGCTCACTGAGAGAAATTCTATCTGTCTCTCTCTTTCTGGCAGCAACTGCTCTGCCTCCATGATGCTTACTCCAAGAAATTCTGACTCTCCCAGCTGGGGATTTTCCTTATGCATGGTATTAGCTCCTCCCTTCCTGTTATGTCAGCAACTGGGGTTCATACTTTCTGTTTCTTTAATAGAGGCTTGATATAATTAGCTTGACACTAAGTGCTAAGTACCTGTTAGCTTGGCAATACAAAGGGATCTTCAAATTTCATTACCATTATAGACAGTAAAACTATTTTAATGGGGGTCACTAACTTTTCCCTCTCAAAGCTAGATAAATCTAAACTTAAAAAGGAAATGTCAAGAAGATTACTAGAAAATAACAACAAAAAAAAAGAAAGAAAAAAAAACAAGAAGATACTAGAAAAATTAGATATGATATTGTTCAGGTATTCATTTGTATTTGATGCTTCATGAACCCATATAGGATTTTCTTGGAAAAGACCCTGGAATAGCTTGCAATATCTTTTCCCCAGTTCATTAAATCAAACAAAGATTGAATAGATTGCCCAATATCTGAGTCCAGGTTTGAACCCAGGTCTTTCCAGGCCTAGTGCTTTATCCTCTCCTCTACCTAGCTACCTCAAATATATGGTAGAACTCTGAAGAACACTGAATGGGAAAAGAAAGGAGTATATAATTTTTTTCATGTGTACATGACACCTTTACAAAAACTGATCCTTTATTAGAACATAAAAACCTCAAAACCACATGTAAAAAAGCAGAATATTAGAACATAAGGCAATAAAAATTACATTCAACAAAGAGTCATGGAAGCATATTTTAATAATTATTGGGAAACTACATAATCTAATTCTAAAGAATGTATGGTTCAAAGAACAAACCATAGAAACAATAATTTTATTAAAGAGAATGACAACAATGATACAATATAATAAAATTCATGTATACACCCAAAGCAGCATGTAGAATAATATTTGTTATCTCTATACCCTTAAATTAACAAAAGCAAGAAAGACCAGATTAATGAAGTGTGTATGCAACTAAAGCACCTAAAATTGAAGAAACTAACCCCCAATTAAATACCAAAATAGAAATCCTAAAAATCAAAGGAGAGACAAAAAAATGAAAGTTTGAAAAAATTAAACTTAATAAAACTAGGAGTTGGTTTTATGAAAAAAAAACCAATACAATAGATAAAGCATAGGTTAATATTATTAAAAAGAAGTAGAAAACACTAAATTACTGGTATCAAAAATGCAGAGTAAATACATTACCAATGAATAAGTTAAAATCAGTATTAGTAGTTATTTGGCCCAATTGTATTCTAACAATGACAATCTATGTAAAATTGATAAATATTTTTAAAAATATATACATTTAGAGGAAATAGAATCCTTCAATAACCATGTCTTAGAAAAAAATGTTGAACAAGCTATAAAGTGAGCTTCCTAAGAAAAATTTCTTAGGACCAGATGATTTACAAGTGAATTTTACCAAGCATCAAAGAAATTCCAATAGTATATTGACTATTTGAAAGTATAAGTATAGAAGGTGTCTTACTGCTTTCCATTTATAACACAACTATGGTTTTGATACTCATACTAGTGAGAGCAAAAACAGAGAAAGAAAATTGTGGTCCAATTTATTTAATGAACAGTGATGCCAAAAACAATGTATAAATAAAATACTAGCAAGGAGATCATAGACTCTGTCAAAAAGATCATATGCTCTGATCATGTAGGATTTAAACTAGGAATGCAGGGTTGGTTTAATATTAGGAAAACTATCACCATAAATGATCATATCAGTAACAGGAACAATGAAAATCACATGACTATCTGAAAAGATGCGGAAAAAAGCATTTGCCAAACACCTATTCCTCTTTTAAAAAAAGCACTAGAAGGCACAGTAATAAAAGGAGCTTTTTTTTTTGCTTTTTGGAGGCTTCCCCAAGGTCATATGGCTAGTTTTTGTGTTAAGTGTCTGATGCTGGATTTGAACTCAGGTCCTCCTCACTCCAAGGCTGGTGCTCTATTCACTGTGCCACCTAGGCACAACTAAAAGGAGCTTTTCTTAAAATGATAAATTGATAAATGATAAATCAAGGTAAAACAAGGAGCAAATAATATCTGTGATAGGAATAAATGAGAAACCTTCCTAAAAGGTCTGGGGTGAAGCAAGGATGTCCATTAACACCACTGTTTTTCAATATTGTACTATAAATGTTAGCTTTAGTAATAAGAGAAGAAAAATACGTTGAAGAAAAAAAATAGGCAGTTAAAAAAACGACTACTTTTTTGCAGATGTTAAGATGGTATATTTAGAGAACCCTGGAGAATCAACCAAAAAACTACTAGAAACAATTAACTTCAGCAAACTTGCAGGGCATAAATAAACCCACACAAGTCATTAGCATTTCTATATACTACCAAGAAAACCCAGTAGCAAGACAAAAAAAAGGGAAATTGGTTAAAATGACTGCAGACAATATAACATGCTTGTGATTCTACCTGCCAAGATAAACCTAGCAAATATATGAATACAATTACAGAGAGATTTTCACCCAAATAATGACAGAATCAAACAATTGCAGACCAATTGCTTATGGATAGGCTGAGCCAGTATAGTAAAAATTAAATTTCTGAATAAGCTAATTTACTTATTCAGTGTAATACCAATCTAAAAAATATTTTATAGAGCTAGAAAATGAATAAAAATTCATCTAGAAAAACAAAAGATCAAGAAAATTAAGGAAATTAATGAGAAAAAATGTGAAAGAAGCAAGCCAAGCAGTTCCTGATTTCAAGCTATATTGCAAAGCTATTTATCATGACAAAAATCTGGAATTGGATAGGAAATAGGGTGGCATATCAGTGGAATAGATTAATTATACAGTATGCAGTAATAAATGACTATAGTAATCTAGTATTTTTTAAACTTGGAGATTTAGGTTTGGGGGGCAAGAACTTAAATTTTGATGAAAATTGCTGGAAGAACAGGAAATTTCTGGAAAAACTAGACATAGGTCAATATCTCATACCATACACCATGATAAGGTCAAAATGGATAAAAGATTGAGACACAAAAGGTGATATCATAGTTAAATTAGGGAGCATGGAAAAAATGTACCTGTCAGATCTGTGTGAAAGAGAAGAGTTTCTTATCAAAGACAATGTAAAGAGGATCATGGGAAATTATCAAATAGATAATTTTACTTAAATAAAATTTAAAAAAATATTTGCACAAAAAAACCTAATTTCACAAAAAATAAGAAGGGAAATAGAAAATTAGGATAAAAATAACTGTAAGTCCTTTTGATACATACCTCATTTCCCAAATATATAAAGAACTGAGTCAAAATTATAAAAATTAGAAAAAACAAGAGCCATTCCTCAGTTGATAAATTGTGAAAGGATATAAATAGGCAGTTTTTAAAAAAGCAATTGGGGTTAAGTAACTTGCCCAAGGTAGGTGTTAAGCATCTGAGGCCGGAACTGATCCCCAGTCCTCCCGACTCCAGGGAGGCACTCTTACTCATTGTGCCACCTAGTTATCCCATAAATAGGCAGTTTTAAGAAGAAATCAAAGCTATCCACAATAGTATGAAAAATGCTCTAAAATGCCACTGATTAGGGAAATGAAATTAAAACAAGTTTGAGTTACTATCTTATACCTGTCATATTGGCTAGCATGACAGAAAAGGAAAATGAGAAATGCTGGAGGGGATATGGAAAAACTGGGATACTAATACACTATGGATCAAGTTATAAACTAGTTCAACCTTTGGAGACCAAGATAGAACTATGTCTTAAAATTATAGCTCTAAAATTATGCTTATACTTTGACTCAACAATATCACTACAACATCAATATACAAAAACAAAGAAAAGGGAAAAGGACATATTTGAACAAATGTATGTGTTTGCTTATATATACATGTATATTTGTGTGTATATATGTGTGTGTATACACATGTACATGTAAATACACATACACATTCCATATGTGTATATAGGTATGCATGTGTATGTGTATATTAGCACATGTGTATGTTGAATGTATGTAAGTGTGCATATATAAGCATGTGTATATGCATGTGTTCATGTATGTAAACACACATATATGTATATACATGCAAGTATGTATGTGTGTATATGTCTAAATGTGGGTATGTGTGTATAAACTCTTTTTTGTGGTGATGAAGAATTAGAAATCAAAGGGATCAAAGAATGCCTATGAATTGGGGAATGGATTAACAAGTTGTGGTTTATGATTGTGGTGGAAAACTATTGTACTATAGAAATGATGAGCAGGATAGTTTCAGAAAAATGCGGAAAGACTTATATGAACTGATGCAAAATTAAGTGATTAGAACCATAAGACTATTGTACACATTAATAGCAATATTGTAATGATGACCAGCTGTGAAAGACTTAAATGCTCTCATCCAGATAATGATCCTGGACAATTCTGAAAGACGATCATGAAAAACACTATCCACATCCATAGAGAGAGTTGATGAACTCTGAATGCAGATTGAAGATTTTTTTGTTTGTTTTTTTGTCTGTTTTCTTTAGCAACATTGCTAATATGGAAACACGTTTTACATGAATTCTCATCTATAACTGATATTAAATTGTTTGCCTCCTCAAGAAGGGGGAAGAGTTGGAAAAAGGAGACCATTTTGAACTCAAAATTTAAAAGAAATGATTATTAAAAATTTATGTGTATTTGGGAAATATTTGATGAAATAAAATATATTTTAAAATAGTCAGCAGTCATCAGAAGTTAAAGCAATCTTCTTAGATTATTCCTATGTAAAAAGTAAATAAAATATTCCCATTTTGTATCTGAGAAACCTCAGATGAAAGAGTTTAAATTAAGTTGCCAAAGTTCACATAACTAGTGTCAGAACTAAACTTTAACTCTGTCTCTTTTCTTTCCCAGACTAAAACTTTTTATTCTAAATGTTATTTTAAGTTTATTGTTCATATTTCTTTATCTGTCTACCCATGTATTTATCTAATCTATCTATCTGTCTGTCTGTCTGTCCATCTATCTTGCTATCTACCTACTGCAGCCAGCGCAGTTGGTGGGCTAGCGATTGGTGAGAATAAGGAGATGGGGGTGTAATCAATAGTCAGTTTATTACAGAACCATTTCATACAGAGCCAACGATACAAGGGGCTCACAGAATTTATATGGCCCCCAGCAGAAGGTCTATGTGACCCAAAAGAATGCAGACAATGTACAAGGACCCTCCCTTGATCTTGTTTACTCTTTACCCTTGCTTAAGGTTACTTATTTATTGGGACCATGTCTGGAGGCATAAACAAACAAGATTACACATCCTCCTGCTTAACTACCTGGTAACCTTGCAGATGTTTGAATAGGAGAGGGGAACATTCCATTAGTGGGACCAGGAGATCCTTTTAAGTTCTCTACTTCTCCCCCATTTATTTATTTTAAAAGGCTGTGGGCAGAATCATGCAATTGGATGTTATATATCACTTGTTGAATGATATGAGAAAAACAGAAAATAAGCATGGGTAAATAAGTACATAAAACAAGTAGTATCACCCCTATTCCTAGGAAGGTTATTATTTTCTATATTTGTCCAGGTAATATTCCCTGAGCTCTCTTTATACAATCTACAATGTTTTTTGCCTCCGAATTTGTAGTAGTGACTGTTGACTTTCTTGGTCCATGAGGTGAGGCAAATTCTCTAGATCATTTATGTCAAGGGATGTGTTACAGTCACCCCATAGGCCACTAAGATAATTTCTAATTTGAGTTATATTATATTCTGCTTCATTATATTGTTTGTTTACCATACAGAAATACATATATCTATAATCACATATTAACCTTTGTCTAACTTGCATTAATTCAATCTCACCATCTATAGCAATTAAATCATCTCTGAGCTGTTATTGCTTTATAAAAACTCTTGTTGATTTCTGATTGTAACAAAAATCCTCGTGAAACATAGACAATTTATGTAAAAATTGAACTTGCACTATTTGATTTTGTACAGTGCTAATGGACATAGGCATAGCAACACTGCTTACTACAGTAGTAATTAAAGCAATTATTCCAACAACAATACAGGAAATACACCTCTTTTTTCAATTGAAACCCAATTGTTGATTAATTTGAGAAATAGAATGATAAGCACAAGAGTGAAACCAATATTTACTCTCAACAGGTATCATAACCATACTAAGTCTTCTTATAACAAATAGCAATTGTCCTAAAAACAAGTATTATCATGACATTCAGAAACCTTACAATTAGCACATGTGACATTGTAATGCCTATCAGTTTTGGTGATATTTACATTGCTATGATTTCCCCACATGAATGCATACCTACCTCCCTCCTAAACAAGCACATACAGAGCTGTGGTCAGTCTTGCTCAAGTATGTCCCATTAAGAACACAAATAGCAAAAACCATTGTTATTGGGGACCATGGCAAAGGGATTTACCATATTTATGGGTTTCCTCTCTGTGAATGTCCAAAACAGTTTTGTTTAGGGAACCCCCCATGTCTGTGTTTAACGTTTGTGTCATTGTGCCAGGAAATGTAGGTTTGTTGTTCCACCTGACCGCAAACAGGTACCTTAGTCCTACAATTTAAAAATGGGGGATCTGCTTGGCCCGAAGATGAGTCCCATTTGTCTCAGTCTGGACATGGTGTCTGAGGTTTACCCCACAATCCTGAGCAGTTTACAAAAGTCCCCCAAATTCCCATAGTATATATTGTGATGTTCTCAAAGTGTGCTAGCTCATTAACTCTGAAAATTCTTTCAGCATAGATGGTCTCATTCAGCTCTCTTTTAACTCTATGCTTTCACATAGATATAGAAGATAGATTAAAAGGAATGTCCACGAGGGCATCAGCATGTTTGAATCTGCCCGAAAATGATAATCATAATTATACTTGATAATTTGTACTAAGCTACATGAGGACATATTAAAAGTAGATAAACACAAAGGTGGTTCATCCATTCACCCACCTAGTAAAATTAAAATCAAGCACCAGGAGGGTTATGTTTACATTATGAATATCAAAATCCTTGGCAATAAGGACTGACCCGTTTGTTTCTAAAGTGATTTCTGGAAGAAACTCCCCTCACCTGAGCATCTCCATCAAAGGCTGATGATCCATGACGGCCCATTATCTTGTAGAGGCAGCAACTGGAGGCTGAGCAAGGATAGTAGCGAGCTAAATCACGGTCCACTTGCCCTCATTTAGGCTTTGACTCCTCCTCGGCCGCCGACCTTCTGGTTCTCGTTAGGGGGTGCTGATTGCGCAGTCTCTTGCATTTGTTGACACAGTCCTTGTTCTCCTTCCTGGTATCCCGACTAAGTCCTTTTCATCTGTGGAGACACACAAATAGCCTCGGCACCCTATGTTCTTCTGCGAGGACTGCACCATTGTCCCCTATCATTTTTCCACATCACCCATTCAGTAACTGCAGTTGCCTGGAGCTGTGATCTTTTAGAATTGCTAATTGTGTGGTCAGTAACACCCCAGAATTTTTCTGCTGGTGTTTTATTTTCATGATATGATGTCAAATAATTTATTATATATAGTGACAACCCCAACATTCGCCTCCAAATTCGCCCTTTTACTTTTTGAAATGCAGTTTTAAGTGTATGGTTTTTTCTTTCAACAATAGCCTGAGCTGTGATGTTGTAAGGAAGCCCAGGAACATGGTGAATACCCCATTGAAGACAGAATTCAGCAAAGCTTTTTAAGTGGGGCCATTGTCAGTCTTTAATCGTTTTGGCACACCCAGAGCAGCAAAAGATGTAACAAGATGTTCTTGAACAACGTTAATAAGGCAGCAATTTTTTTTTCTGCACGTGGGGGCCACTGAACTACCCACATTGGTTTTGTGGTAAGCCATTCAATAGGCTGCCCATCAATCAGGGCCCTTCCTGAAAATTTGTCATGATGGTGACCTTAAGTTGTGATAAAAATCTCTGCCCCATAAAGCCATTGGCAAGGAAGCCAAACAATATAGCTGGAATTTTCCTCAATTTCCCAACTGTATATTATAGAGAATTCTCCTCTTGTTTATATCTGATTCTTGAACAATCCACTTTGGATCCCATTCTTCCTGACTGAGAACAGTTCTGTCTTCTCTGCTTTTTAAGAAACCCCAAATTCTTATGCCCTCCACATATATATGAAAGGTGGGCCTTGAGGTCATAATGATTTGAGGCCACATGACCTCTGGATTTTGTATTTGAAATATCTATTGTTCCTGTTTTAATTGGATCACGGAACTGCTGGGATTCATAATTTTAATTTTAATCTTATTATAATCTTCCCAGTCCTTTTGTTCCACATAGGTTGTAGTGAATTGTATATTCCTTCTGAGGTTAATGAAAGTAGCCCCACGGCCAGAGAAGAGCTCCTAAAGAGAACTTCTCTCTCCTGTCTGGGATAAATATTTAGGAAAGTAACTAACCTCAAGCTGTAAGATAACAGCAGTTACTTCAGAGGGGGCAGGATCCAAATCGGCTTGCGCTCCTGAACCTCTGGAGTGCTGAACTGAACATAAGCCCCTGCTGTTTTTGTGGGCCCAGGACTTGGCCCTTGAGGCCATTTCTCAAATTTCTAAATTGACATTCTGAAGCTTACTGGAAACCCTTATGACATTTGGGGCATTTTGATTTTGGTTGTAATTCACTATTACTGCCACCCACATGACATTCCCTTTTGAAATGACCCATTTTACCACATTTATAACAATTCTTGTTCTGTCTCTTTGTGACAGCTTGGCTTCTGCTATAATTTGTGCTTGAAAGACCATAGACTTTACCTCCCTAGATTTTCAAAGTAATTGATCCAAGGAGGCATCTGCAGGAAGTGCCAAAAAAGGCTTTCTTATGATCTAAGTTGCAATTCCCTCTAGCTATTTGTCTCACAAATTCTAGTTCCACAGTACTTCCTAATGTACATGGCCACAAAATCAGGAAATGATTCCTCAGATCCCTGCATGATATTTGTAAAATTTTTCCTGCTTGACAAGAACTGATTATCTCTTTCCATGCCTATGTTGTGCACTCTTGAAGAGTACTATATACTGCCTCTGAATAGCCCATTTGTGTGTTAGGTAATGTATTAGGTCTGTCACCCAAAAGCATGGAAATACTGGGTGCATTAGATCCATCTGACAACATAATATCATATAGTTTGCTATGACATTTTTCCTTATAATTCGTCTCCCACTGTAAGTAGTCCCCTGAGGTTAAGCATATTTTAGCTGTTTGCCTCCAATCACATGGTGTCAAAGCTGTGGCTGCTAAATTTTCCAATAATGACACCGGATAAGAAGCTGTTGCCCCATACTCCTGTACAGCCTTTTTTACCTCCTTACAATCTTTTATATTTCTTTTTTGCCATGTCCTGTTTATTGCCCTGGGCATCTACTCTAACAGGGGATGCTAAAAAATTGCAGCCTTTAGATCCCATTTCTCATAATGTCTGTTCTTCCTCTTTCATAAGTTTTTGAAAAGGTGTATATAATTCTGAAACTATGGTGGGACTGCCATTAGGCTTCCCAGGTTTTTCAGTTCCCCATTTGGGATTATAGGATGGACATGGAGTGAGGTTAAGAGCTTTGGTATTTTCTAGGGGTCTGTCTCCCACAAATTCAGGAGGTGTGGTCTCTTCCTGATGACTGCCTTCCCTTTCACTCATGCCACTCAATATATCTTTAAGACCTGTTTTATTTGCTAGGCATACTTTAATGACATTATAAATTGTAAATATGGAACCAGAGTCACTCTCCTGTCCATTCTCCTTAATATAATTAACTAAAACCTCTCCCATTGCTTCCCAATCAGGTCCTCTGATCTGAGAGCCACTAGGGAACCATGGGGCTGCCTGATAGATAATTTAAAAAAAAATTTTTTTTCAGGATCTGTTTCTTAACTGAAATCCCTTTCTTACATACTATAAATTGTAATATTCTCAGATCTTTTCCTTCATCTTTTAAGCCCTTCACTAAGTTTCCTCCCATACTATGACTCTGTGAACTCTGATTATGAAAAATGAAAAGTGAGCGCGCACCAGCAATCCCTCTTCTTAGAACCTTTCCCTTACCGTGAAAGAAATCCGTTGTCCCTCAGATTTCATGTGGGTGACTCCCTGCTGGCAAATCCTGTGGATCCATCACTAGAGAGTCAAGAGCAATCTTAATGCCCTGCATTGTGGGCACCATTTATGAGACGGGGGTGTAATCAATAGTTTGTTTTTCACAGAACCATTTCATACAGAGCCAAAGATACAAGGGACTCAAAGAGTTTATATGCTCCCCAGCAGAAGGTCTATGTGACTCAAAAGAATGGAGACAATGTAGGACCATTCCTTGATCTTGTTTACTATTTATCCTTGCTTAAGGTTAGTTATTTATTGGGGTAATATCATAGGACCATGTCTGGAGGCATTAATAAAGAAGATTACATGTCCTCTTGCTTACCTGCCTGGTAACCTTGCAGATGTTTGAATAGGAGAGGGTAACATTCCATTAGTGGGGCTGGGAGACCAATGAAAGTTCTCTACATCTATCCATATCCATATCCATACATATCTATGCAATATGTATTGATAATTGCCTAATGATATATAATCACGATAAGTAAATTATTCGTGTCTTTCTAAAAGACTACTTTGCCTATGTTTAGTTTTTTTTTTTACCATCACAGGTGCATGTACTTGCCAACATTTTGCCTCAATTTCTTGTATGTGGCTAAGTAGGCTTTAAAGGGTCATGTTTTTCATCAATATTACATTAGTATTCTTTATGTCAGTGAAGTATTTAATGAAATAGTCTCTGGAAAAAATATATATCTCACACAAATCAATGGAGAGGTAGCAAATAAGGGGGAGCAATATAAAATACATAGTCGGTGATGGAATCCAAACAAGAAGAGGAGTAAAATAAGTTACCAAGCAATCATATGATAGGAGAAAATGTGGGTCGATCCCATGATGAAGACAAAAGGTAACAGATAGAAAGAATGTTCCACTGCCACCCTTGCAATATCAGAAATAAAACAAGGAATCCCTTTAGTACATTGGGTAGGCCTCTTGTGATAAACAAATGGGAGAACATGGACAATGGTCACAAAGGATGAGTAATCATGGATAAGCTGCAGTCTTCATTACTAAAGAGAATTCTTCCAATTGAATCATCATAGATTCATCTGCATTTCCCCCCTTATTTTCTACTATTCTCTAAAGCAGTCTGTGAGAGAAAGCGAAAACTGAAAAGGAGCTGGATTTTCATTATAAAGGGAATGAAGAACATAAGAAATGATTAAGTTATTGTGTATGGTGCCTAAAATGATGATGATCGATCAATAAGGCAAAAAGCATTTGTCCGTTACTAAGTGGTGGGCACTGTGCTAAGTTTTGAGAATATAAAGAATAACAAAAAAGTCTTTGCCCTCGCAGAGCTTATATTCTAATAGTGAAAGATGCTATATTAAGCTGACAGCAATAGCAAAGAGTATATTAAAAACAGACAACAATTATGGTTTACAAAATGCTTTATGAATATCTCATTTATTCCTCATAACATCTGCTGTGGAGGGATTATTATGCAAATGTTATTATATTTCTTTAACAAATGGGGCAATGAAAATTCATATATATATATATATATATATATAGTAACTTGTAGAACTCACATAGCCTGTAATAGCATGGGTTTAGGCACCAGCCTAAGACTACTGACCCCAAATCTAGTTTTATTTCTATCAGTCCATATCATAAAGTTTAATATTTTAATTATTGTATTATTAGGAGGAAGGAATAAAATAAACAATTTTAAATCACAGACCATGTGCCTGGCACTCTGTTAAACACTTTATAAATATTATTTAATTTGGTCCTCAGAAAAACCCTGTAAAGTATGCACCATTATTATCATTATTTCACAGATGAAGAAACTGGGGCAGACAGAGGTTAAGTGACTTGTCCACTGTCATACAACTAATAAAGTATCTGAGGCTAGTTTTGAATTCCGGTCTTTTAACTCCAACTCTAGTGTATCACCTATCTATCTAGGTTAACTCTTTGTGACTGATTGATAGTAATGATGTTTGTTCAATCATTTCAGTCATTTCTGACTCTTTGTGAACCCCTTTAAGATTTTCCTGGCAATGATAATGAAGTGATTTGTCATTTCCTTCTCCAGCTCATTTTATAACTGAGGAAACTGAGACAAACAAGGCTAAGTGACTTGGCAGAGTCATACTGCTCCTATAGGCCTAAGGCCATATTTGAACTCAGGAAAATGAAACTTCCTGGCTCCAGGTCCAGCATTCTATCCATTGAGCGACCTAGGTGCCTCATAGTAATAATAATTGACATAAATATGGTGCTGACTTGCATAGCATAAATATTATTACCCCACTTATGCAGATGAGCAAATTGATAAAGAGTTCACAATTTGAATCATGTTTCTTTAATTGAAAGAACTCTTGAATCCAGATATTTTGACTTACAACCCAGATGACCACAGTTCTATCACCAAGAGTTGGTTTTAGGTGTCATAATATTATTCTTAGGAAAGGGTGCTCTTTGTCAGAATCTTAGAAATGTGGATTGGTTATTTTGTGGTGTAGTCTCATTAATAAATATCTAGATTTTAAAGAAAATAGACTGATGACAATTGAATTTCAGTATATTAAAAATAATATGCTACATGTCTAATTAATGTTTTATTATGTTTTCTTTTTTGTCTATGAAAACTCTTTGTCCCCATCCATTCCCTTCTTCCAATTTCCCCTCCCAGTTTGTCAGTTGAGACATAGAGATATTCATTTTGCTAAATCCCTTTTTTAACACTTTTTTCATACAAATTATACCCATTATACATTGACATTTGGAAAATGTATTTTGATATATCATATAAGTCCAATGGCTTGCCAAGGCTGATCCAAAGAAAGAGAGATTGTTGTTTACTGAATCAAGATTAGGCTCTGTGGGGGTTGAGTTGAAATCAAATTTCTGTTAAATAGGGCCCCAAGAAATCAATTGTAACCAGCAGTTAATGACCAGTTTGCTAACAGCTTGAGGCAAAGCCAAGGGCAGTTAACACTTCAACAAATTAGTTGTTAACTGTGCTAATGACTGATTTTGCAGGGATTATTGCTATTATAAACAGTAATCAATCCAGGTTTACCACTGTGTCTGGAAGTTTACAGCCAAAAGGATTTTATGCCTGCAGTTCTGCACTTTGGATTCTAGTTAATATGATAATCTAAAAATCATATAATACTAGCTATGCTGCCTTGGATTTTTCCTTTTTTCAAAAGAAAAAGGCAAGCATGAAAGATGTAGTTACATCTCCTGCTTTTTCACTTTCTAATGTGTAGTACATCTGCAAGAAGATGAGGAAGTCCCTCTGGGTTTCAGGCAGTGACTACCAGGAAAAAAATGTTTAATATGGCTAGTAGGCAAGTTAAAATTAATGAGCTTCTTCTAACTTTGTTAAGTAGTTCTTTCTGTGCTTAATTCTTTTAATCAATCTATTGATTTTTAAAGATCATAGATAAAACTAGGAGAAGGTATTTGTTCAATGTCAATCCTTAGGAGTTTCAAGATTTATTGCAAAAAAGGTTGATACAGATCTTTAAAAGAAAATGTGAACAATTATGTATTTTAGTTTTGATGCTCTATTTATATCAAATTCACATACAATCTAATTTGGCATTAAAATATTTTATGGATGAACAATAAAGTATATTTTTGATCTATATTAATTTTAGCATATGCAAATTTAGAATCTATTTCTACTGGTCCTGTACCTATCCAAAAATTCCTATACAGCAAAAGTAGCATTGTTTTAAAATTCTATGCTTTATAATAGGCATGAATAAATTATTTCAAACTAAACATTGGCTTTAGTTTTCAATAGTATAAAACAACATAGGAGACTAAAATATGTTGGATAATTAAGTCATTTTTATTCTAATCCATTCTCTGTGTCACTTTTTTGTATATATCTTTACCATATGGTTGAATCCCATGTAGCATAAAATAAATTTGTTTTTATCATTCAGTTTCTTCTCAGTTCAAATACAAAGATATTAGCAGTTCTGTCTCGTCCCTTGCAATTTATTCTAATATAGTTTTTCTAAAATGTTTAAACATTTTCTCCATAGGAAGCTATAATAATGTGACTTGTAATTAGCCAGCCTTAACTGAAGTATTATTGATTTCAGCTTGCTCTCCATAGTCTATATGTCTACAGTGAAATTATAGTTTATAATTTAGGTTATAATTTGGGAAATTTAAGTTTTCCTGATATTTTTAGCGTTTCCAGGGAAATAATTGATGAGTTACTAATATGTAAGTAGGGTGTAGTATTGTCTTTCAAATGACATTCTATTCCAGTTTTCTAATATAAGGTATTATTATTATTCCCATACAATACAGTAGTTGATGTTGTAGTACCTCATGCTGCAATATGTTTGCATTAGATATTTTAGTTTTTTTCCCACCTATGTATTAGAACAATGTGTTTTCTGTATCTTACTTAAAACCTTTATAGAACCATGATAGACAAAGTGTAGTGTTTTTCCACAAAATTAATATGTATTAAAAAAGACCAAATCTTCACATAGATCTGTGATTTTCTCCATATTTTTAGTCCCTAAAATATTAACTTTAAATAGTATTCCAACAAAAAAAATAATGAAAGAAGGTGCCTGAGTTTTCTGAAATATATATATATATATATAGAATTATTTATGCATATTAATATCACTTTTTTCTTACTGTAAACACTAAGATTAAAACCACAATATCTTAATAAATCTCATATGTTGTACTTAGTGATATTAATATAAAAATACTAATAACCAAATGTTAAAGTGTGTCTACACTATGGCAAAGCTAACCTACAAAAACACGCACTACCTAATAACAAAAATAGCTAATATTTATAAAGTTATTTCAGGATTGAAAAGTACTTTATAGACATCATACAATTTAATTACTATAGTCCTAAAATATATGTATTATTTTTTTTTCCATTTTATAGGTGAGGAAACTCTGAGTTATGTTATGGTCTATACAGCTACTAAATTTTAGGAAGATTACTCTGACAACAGAGAGCAAGGATTGCAGTTAGCAGTTTTAGATGAGCTGATGAGATTGGAATCCAGACTATACAGAATTTTAAAAATGTTGAGAGGAAAAGAGGTGGAATCATCAATTGTAGATAGCCTTCTCAAAGAGTTGAGTTACAAAAGAGAGGACAGATATAGAATGATATTAATGAAGATAAAGTGAGGGTTTTTTGAGGGTAAGAGTGATACGGGCATGTTTATGGACAGTAAGGAAGCAGTCAGGGAGTGATTGAAGATAAACAAGAATTACTCATGACATGAGTAACTAAGCAATCCATTAAAGGAACATTCACATTTTTTTCAAATAATTTGAATATGTAATAATAAATTCATGTAACACTAGAGCAATGTATACTGAATTCTTGTGGGTTTTGAAGGTAGAATTTGAAGAATTTATAGGATTATATAAATATAGATATTATAGATCTCTCTCTCACTCTATACCAAAGTATAAAAGATCAGATACAATTTGATGCTATGAAATCCCTTGAAAATACATATCTTTGAAAATTAATAAATAATTCACATCAATTTGTTTCCTTCTTTTCTTTTTCCTTTTTCCTTTTATTCATTCACTCTCTATCCTTTTTTCTCTTTTTTTATCAGAGTATATATATATATTTTTAAAAATCAAGTATAAATTGTATATGTATATATATATATGTATGTGTATATATGTGTATATATATGTATGTGTATTGTCTTAATTCATTCCACCATCAATTCTTTATCCTTCTTCAGTTCCTCTGAATCAATTCTCCTGCAATATAGTTTAGGAAACTGACAGAGGTAAAATGTATTTCTAAATATATATATATATATATGTATATATATACATATATATCTCAAATGCCTATCTATCTATCTATATTCTTTCTTTATTCCTTTCTTTCTATCTATCTTATACCTGTATCATGAACACAGAGTAGGTATCCAATAAGTGTTACTTAAATGCAGGAAAATTTGCAAAAGTCAAAGAAGTAATCCTTATTAAATATATATATGCATATATATATATATGTTTTTATATCTAGTAATTTGTTTACACATTTTTTTCTCACAATAAACACTGTGAAATAGGTAATAGAGGAATTATTGTGATTGTGCCCATTTTACTGTTGAAAAAACTGAGGTTCAGAGAACTGAAATGATTTGACCAGGCTTACATTACTAGTAAATGGAAGGGTTGCAATTAAAACCCAAGTCTTCTAATTTTCCATTGATTTTCCTACTATGCAACTACTGCTGTGAACATTTCCAAAATATGATTAAAAATGCATTATTAGAATATCTCAACAGATTAGGAATATGCAATGTAATGAAACATATGAAAAAAACACAATTGAATAGCATTAAGTGTTAGAAAGTTTTTTAAAAATATATTTATAGTCAAAGTCTTTTTCCTTTTTTTTCCCTAAACAGTGGTCTTTTCTTACTTAACTTTGAAATTGCAATCATTGGATCCTAGTTTGGGATTGGAATGAAATTAAGTACTTGTGTAAAACTAAAACTGAAGAACCACCCCCCCCCTTAAAACAATAAACATTATAAATGATGATTTGCTAATGACAATTAAAATAATAGGATAGCAAATACAAATGCTATCCCCCACTCCCTCCAAGGTATCCAGGGAAGTAATACAGGAAGTAATGCAGTAATTCAGGAGTAGAAGAATTTCTTGCAGTGCTCCCAATCTCCCACTGGAATTCTTTGAATTTATCTGTTTAGGTCTGCAAAGATGAAGCCTAATGTTGGGTGGGGTGTTGTGTGGAGTGGAAGGTGTGGTGAGGAAGCCCCTAAAAACCTAAAACCACTTGCACTTAAGTGAAGAGCTGCCCAGAAGAAAAGATCAAATTGCCCCTGAATGCCACTAGTCATAGGGGATGGAGAAGCCTGGTAAATCCATTTTATCAAATCAATCAAATCTAGGAATTTCACTTATACTCTTGTAGTTCAGTAATTTCAGTCATACCTTAACTCTTGCTGATCCTATTTGTGGTTTTCTTGGCAGAAATACTGGAGTGGTTTGCTATTTCCTTCTCCAGCCTCTTTTATACATGAGGAATGAAGGTAAACAGGGTTAAGTGATCTGCTGTGGGTTACACACTTACTAAGTGTTAAAATGAACTCGGAAAGATGAGTCTTCCTGACCCCAGTCCTGGCACTATATCCACTGCTCCACCTAGCTGCCCATCTGTACTGTAATTCACTCCCAAAAGTAAATTGCTTGTGGAAAGAATTCATACTTATGCAGTCAGGAAAGGAGACTTGTCCCCTCCTAAACATCTAAACAGAGAGAAACAATAGTTGCCACCTAGGGCCTCTAGCTAATGTAATTGTCTTTAAAAGTATGAACTTGAATTTCCCAAGCCAATGAAACTCTTCAAAAGTGTTCATTTTCATTATTAAACCACACTCTTAGTAAACATTACTCTAATAACTCACTAGGTTGTGTTTATATTTTTTAAAAGAAATCAATTTTTCCTGATATGTTTCATATTGACTGTATTTCTTCTTGAATCCATTCATCAGTCTCTCTTGAAAGGTCATGTTTACACACACACACACACACACAAACTGACAGAGAGAGGGAAAGAGAGAGGGAGAAAGAGGGGGAGAGAGAGAGTTAGTTTAAAATTTAGGTTATTTGGGAAAGTAAATTTTTATTGATTTTTTTTTGTGTTTCCAAGTGAATTATGGATGTTTTTACTAATATTTAAATATCTGTTTTATCTTTTGTAATAGCCTTGATCATTTGTTTGATCAAGAGTATATCTCTGGTGGAGTCAAGATGGCGGAGTAGAAGCAGGACCTCCATGTAGCTCTGGCTTCCACCTTCCCCAATCCATGTAAAAGGGGACTCTGAACAAACTTTGGAGCTGCAGAACCCACAAAATGACACAGGGAAGCTAACCTCCCTCTGAGGACAGCCTGGCAGGCCAGCAGGAATCAGTCAGTGCAGTGCTCTGGGAGCTGAGCCCAGGTCTGTGTGAGCTGGAGGTTTTAGCCCCAGGGCAGGCCTGACCAGCCAGTGTTTGAAGGGACTCCAGATCACCAGCAGCTGTGGCCATTTCCAGACTTATCAACACATAGATGGGAAGGACAAAGTGAGAGGTCAGTGCAGTGTGGACTTTGGGACCCAGTAAGTGGGAGTGCATGGCTTTTGTCCCCAGGGTCAGAAGCCACTGAGACACCTTGGCTCAGCCACTGCCACATGGCAGCTTCAGCTTCTGGCCTGCAGAGTGTAGGGGAACCAATCACCAGTCTGAGAAGTCATCACTCTTGCTTTAACCTTCTTGGATCTGGATTGCAGTCTAGGGTGGAGGTCCTGGGGTGTGTGACCAGCTTGCCAGAGCTTGTAGAGGCCTCAGAGAGGGCACCCAACTAATAACTCCAGCAGCTGAGAAAACCCCCAAATTTGCGACAAAAGCTCCCCTGTCTGGTGGCAGAGTCCTACTGTGGCAAAAAAGGCCAGGGGTCAAGTGATTGAGGAGGGACATGACCAGGCAAAGGAAACAAAGCAAACAGAAGAATCCAAAATTAGATTCCTATTTTGGGGACAAAAAGGCTCAAAGCATGGAACAGGAGGAAGACAGTGAAGTAAGAACTCCCGTACCAAAAGCTTCAAAGGAAAATACAAGCTGGTTACAGGTCAAAGAGGAACTTAAGAAGCAGATAAGAGAAGTAGAGAAAAAATTGGGAAGAGAAATGAGAATAATGCAAGAAAATTATGAAATGAGAGTCAACAGCTTGACTGAGGAAAATGACACCTTAAAAAACAGACTGCCTCAATTGGTAAAAGAGGCTCAAAAAGGCAATGGGGAGAAGAATGTCTTAAAAAGTCAAATTTGCCAGATGGAAAAAGAATCTCAAAAGCTCAATGAGGAGAATCATTCCCTTAGATTTAGAATGGAGCAAAAGGAAGCTAGTGACTTTATAAGAAATCAAGACGATGTTAAACAGATGCAAACAAATTAAAGAATAGAAGTGAATGTGAAATATCTCATGGGAAAAAACCAGTGACCTGGAAAATAGATCCAGGAGACATAATTTAAAAATTATTGGACTACATGAAAACCGTGATCAAAGAAAGAACCTAGAAATTATCCTCCAAGAAATTCTCAAGGAAAATTGCCTTGATGTTGTAGAACAAGAAGGCAAAAGAGAGGTTGAAAGAATCCACTGATCACTTCCTGAAAAAGATCCCAAAAAGAAACCTCCTAGGAATATTATAGCCAGTTCTGGAATTCCTAGATCCAGGAGAGAATATTGTGAGTAGCCAGGAAGAAACAATTAGAATATTGTGGAAACACAATCAGGATAACCCAGGATCTGACAGCTTCTATACTGAGTAATTGAAGGGCCTGGAATATGATATTCCAGAGGACAGAGAAGCTGTGATTAAAACCAAGAATCACCTACCCAGCAAAACTGAGTGTCACGTTTCAGGGAAAAATATGGTCATTTAGTGGAATAGAGGAGTTTCAAGCATTCTTAATGAACAAAACCAGAGTTGAATAGAAAATTTGACATTCAGATACAAGAAGCAAGAGAAGCATGAGAAGGTAAACAGGGAAAAGAAATCATAAGCCACTTATCAAAGTTAAGCTATTAACATTCCTACATGGAAAAACAATAATTGTAAACTGATGAAACTTTTCTCAGTATGAAAATAGTTGAAGGAAATAGAAATACACACACACACATATATGTCTATATCGGAGTATATATGGGCATATGAATACATATGCGAATGTGTGTATGTATGTTTATAGGTATGCATAGATAGAGGGCACAGGACCAATTTAATAGGAAGGGATGTTACTTAAAAGGTGAAATTAAGAGGTGAGAGAGGAATATAATGAGAGGAGATGGAGACAGAATGGGGTAAACTATCTCATATAGAAGAGGCAAGGGAATATGGTTACAATGGAGGGGAAGAATAGGAAGGCAAAAGGGTCAACTTTATTCTCTTTGAATTTGGCTCCAGGAGGAAATGACATACACACTAAATAGGGTATCTCACCAGGAGAGTAGGGGGGAAAAGGATGAGAAGGAGGATGATGGAAGGGAGGGCAAGCTGGGGGGAAGGGAAGTTGGAAGCACTCACTTTTGAAAACGGACAGGATCAAAATAGAGAATAGAACAGGTGGGTGGTGGGATAGGAGGGAGGGAAATATAGTTGATCTTTTTACAATATATCTATGTTAAAATTTTGAATTAGCTACACATGTACAACCTATACTGAACTGCTTATCTTCCCAGTAAGGGTGGGTGACAAGGGAGGAAGGGAATGAATCTGGAATTCAAAGTTTTAAAATCAAATATATAAAATTATACATATTTACACTATTATTAATACTATTTTACATGTAATTGAGAAATAAGATATACAGGCACCGGGGCATAGAGATCCATCATGCTCTACTGGAAAAGCCTAAGGGGATATGGGAGAAGATACGGGAGAGAGCAGATTGGAGGAGGGGATATCCTGTGCTATTGTTATTTTGGGGTGGTGGTTAGGGGAAAAACAGGGAGAAAATTTGTAACTTAAAATCTGGCAGAAATTAATGATGTAAATCAGAAGTTAATAAAGCCTTTGAAAAATGAAAAAAAAGAGTATAACTTATACACATAAAAATGTGTTTGTATGGTATGTGCACATGTGTGTATTCACATTTATCAATGTACACATATATTTATATTTATAAGTATCTCTATATTTGTTTACATACACATGCACTCATATACACTGCTTTTTTTGTTTTATAAAATGATCTTTAGTACTTAGATCACATATCCATCTTGAATTTATTGTTGAATATGCTGTAAAATGCTCATCTCATCCCATTTTAAGACAGATTGCTTTCCAGTAACCTGAGTACTTATTAAACAGATAATTCTTTGCTAAATAATTAATATTTTTTATTTCTTGAATAATTGGGGTGTCAAATTTAATTATCATTAATTTTATTTGTCTAGTCTGTTTCACTGATCTGTTTTTCAAGGTTTCTTTTTAAGTCTGTACTGAGTGGATTTACTGCTTTATAGATATCTTAGTTAGGTGTTTGTAATTTTATTCCTTTTTTCTTCCTTTTACATGATTTCTGAAATTTTTGTATTTTTTGTATTTTTGTTATCTCAATTGTATTGCATATATTTACACATATACATAACTATATACATATATATGTGTGTGTATGTATGTATGTGTGTGTGTGTATAGTATTACTCCAAGTGAATTTTGTTGTTATTTTGTCTAATCTATTATTTGTCTAGCTATATCATTGCTTCACTGGTATATTTATTGGGAAAACTTCTAGGCTTTTCCACAGTTTGTAATGTTTACTTTTTGTTTTAAAAAGATATTTTAAATTCTATTAATGAATTATTGTGGCAATATTTATATTTTTTTCTTTTGTTTGATCAGGAAGTAATATTGTACTTCATCAAAAAATATACTAAATCTATTGAACTGATCATGGGAGTAGGGCTATTGTTATTTTTATTATAATCAAGTATGTTGAATAGTTTCCTAATGTTAAGCTAAGCCATCTTTATATTACCATTTTAAACCCATTGTGGACATCATGAAAAAAAAATTTTTTTGTGATAAATTGACTTATTCTCCTAGAAGAAGCTAAATGGGGCACGGGTTAGAGCATTGTCCTTGGAGTAAAAAAAGGCAGTATTCAAATCCAGGGTCAAACACTTACTAACTTTTTGATCTTGGGCAAGTCACTTAATTGAAGTCAGCCTCAGTTTCCTTAAATGTAATTTAGGAATAATAATAGCACCAGTCTTTTAGCATTATTATGATGATCTTCTATGCTTAAAAGTTCTCTATATGGAAAAGACAATTAATAAGTACTTTTTTTCTCCTTATTTTTTTTAGGACTTAAAAAAAATCAATGTTGATTAATGATGTTGGTTTATGGTTCTCTTTCTTTACTTTATCCAGCCTTCATTTAATTTCTAGGGCTACAATTGTCTTGAGAAAACAATCTAAAGATTTCCTTCTTTCTCAAACTTTGGGAATAATTTTGCTATATGTAAGTATTAGTTATTTCTTTAAAAGTTTCATTTAAATATCCACCTCATTGGAAGTTCCTTTAGAGCTAGTTCAATTTCATTTTCTGGGAGTGGATTACTTAAATTGTCTTTAGCATTCTGTTACTTTGAGTATTTTGTATCTTTGAAGGAAATTCTCTATTTCTTTTGTTTTCTTAGTGTATTGGCATATAATTATGTATTGAGGGATCTAATTATTGTTTTATTTCTTCTGGATTTATTGTAATTTGACCTTGACACTTTTTAATTTTTTAAAAAACTATTCTGTCCTGTTGTGGCTAGGTGCCACAGTGAATAGAGCACTGGCCCTGGAGTCAGGAGAACCTGAGTTCAAATATGCCCTCAGACACTTAGCACTTACTAGCTGTGTGACCTTGGGCAAATCACTTAACCCCAATTGCCCTGCATCCCCCCTCCAAAAAAAAGAAAAAAAAATTCTGTCCTTTTCTTTTTATTCAATTTGGCTAAAAGTTTAGGAAGTTTCTTAGTCTTTTAAAAGGACCAGCTTAAATAAAAAAATAATTCTATAATCTATTTGGTTTTTGGTTTATTTTTCTTTTAATATTTAAGATTTGATTCATTGTGGGTTTTTTGTTTTATTAGTTTTCTTCTAATTTTAAAAATGTGTGTCATTTTTGTTATCTTTCTATTTCATTAATGTTTGTTTTAGGATTATATTATTTCTTTTAAATATTGATTTACTTACACCTCGAAATTTTAGTTTTATTTTCATCATCATTATCTCTCACATAACTATTAAATGTTTAATTTATTTATTCTTTATTCATTTTTTTAGTATTCAATCATTAAATCTCCATTCCAGTCTATCTTTTATTCATGTTCCTTGTTTTCTCAGTATTTTATTGAATCATAATCCATTAAAATGGATTTAGTAATCTTGAATTTTTACATCTATTGTAATTTCTCTGTGGTATAATGCTGAATTAGAAATAATATTTCTAAGTAATATTGAGTTCACTCAGTCCCTAAGTTGCCTGAACTTTCCATGAACCCCAACATATATTGAAAGCATGTTTACTCCCTCAAACTTGCTTGCTTGCATGCCTGCATGTGTTTTGGCCATACTTTAGTTCCAGGGACTAGCCATTCCTGAAACATAAACAAGGCTGTGATGAGAACTGGATATTTTCTCAGCCTTGAAACTTGATTAATGACAACCCTATGGCCCATGTTGAGTCTATACAAGGAAGTTAAGACACAACTGGACCTTAAATCATGCCATTAAAGTTTGGCATGAAACTTTAGCATTTGGAAGCCTGCCTTCTTTGTTCTTACCCCATAAAAACCCCTGCTTCCAACTGTCTCTTTGGAATCTCACCCATGGAGAGGACGCTCTGCCTGGGACCCTCCCATTCGGGACTCAGAGGCTGTACCCTGGGATTCCCCAGCCATGTTGATTGAGAGTCGGTGCTCCCCCGAATTGGCAAAGTTTTCTTTCTCTCCTCTTACTATTCTTATTTCTTATTTTAGTTATGCTTGCTTATTTGTGCTAGGAATATTGTATTCTGATGCCAATTTAAGCTTCCTTGTTTCTATGTTCAATAAAACTCCTTCCTCTCTTAAGAATGTATCATTTGTAGGTGCGAATCTGAACCCTATTAATAAAATCTCAAAACAAATGCCTAGTCTATTTTCTTGCCACAGTGCTATTTTTTTTTTCTGAGAAACATGCATATTCCTTAATTGTTCCATTCAGAAGGTATGATAGGTATTTTAGATCTAGGTCTCTAAAGTACTATAATTCCTTTTTTTCTCTTTCCCTGACATTTGTCCAACTCTAAAAGACATACTTTAAAGTTTCCTACTGTAATTCTCTCTGTCTCTGTCTTTTTCTATCTCTATCTCTGTGTATGTGTGTGTGTTCCAAATAGCATAGCAACTTAATAATTCATGAAGTAAAAGAGGAATGGTGTTTCAAAAACACATGCGCAAACACATACAAACACATACATGCATGTATATTCCTTTAAGTATAATACAATTTACTTCTTGATCTTTGTTTATATTTTTCATTCTCTCATAGTATTATTGTAACACCTGCTTTGTTGCACTTAACTGATACATAATAAATTTTATCAAGTCTTCATTTTAATTATACACATCTTTACCTTTTAAGTGTTTCTTATAAGGCACGAATTGTGAGGTTTTCTTTTCTAATATGTCAACATTTTTCACTTTGTTGCATTGTTTAATGCATTTATATTTAAAGTTATGAGATTTGAGGTCATATTTTACTGTATTCAAATCTCTTCTATTTTAAAATTGAGATTGTTTTTCTCTTCTTTTTGTTTTTTGAAGGGGGAAAGGAAACAATTGGAGTTGAGTGACTTGCCCAAGGTCATATGGCAATTAAGTGTGAAGTGTCTGAGGCCAGATTTGAACTCAGATCCTCCTGACTCCAGGACTGGTGCTCTATTCACTGTGCCACCTAGACACAACTTTCTCCTCCTTTGTATTTTATTTTTTTTTAATGATTATTTTTCCTTAATCTACTGTGTTGGAATCCCAGTCCCAGAAATTCTTCTCTCCCTTTTACTTTCCTACTTTTGTATGTCACCCTTTTCAGTATTTTTGATTTTTATTTAATTTATCTTATTTTAAATTCATCACTTGTTACCTAAGTCTCTATTATGGATTACAGGAAAAAAAAAAGTTGTTGGGTCAGTTTGGCATCATCCTAGAAAACAGAGTTTATTTAGGGTGCTTAGTAAAAATGATCATTCTCCTAGATTTATTTGTAAATTCATTACTTTGTTGGGTTACTTGTTTTCTTTTCCTGTATATCCATTATAATCACTCTATCCCTGGAACATAAGGTCTTTTTTCTGTTTATTTTTCTGAATTATTGATTCCTGGAGAAAATATCTATTTCACCATCTCATTGATTATGTAAACTATTAATAAACTAGATTTTCTTTTAAGGTTCTCTGACAGCTTCCCACATCATGATCATTAAGCCCTACCCACTGTCAGTCTCCTTTTGAAAGAAATTATTCCTTAGGGAATGACTAAAGCTTCTTAATTTTTTTTTAACCACTGATGATGATCCTCAATTCTTATCTCCACTTCCTTTTTTTGCCCTTTAACTTTTAATCAAGTATAACAACATATTCTCCTGAGGGACTTCTGGGACATCTCTCCTCTTGGTAGCCTAATCCTTATTATCATTTTCTTTTTCACCTGAGCTGATGTTATATCCATTATTTGTCATCTTGTCTTCAAATCTTGAGCCTTAAAAGCTAAAAGCACACTGATTTCTTTCTCTAATTCTTAAGCATTCAAAGATAATTTATTTTTGTTATTCTTATGCTTCCAGCCCAAGTTTTCTAAATTTTTTAGGGCCAGAGAATTCTGATTGTTAAAATATTTTTCACTCTTTGACAAGCAGCTTAAGCAATCATTGGGCTAATTTTACAAGGCCGGTTGGAAACCCTCTCTAATGCATTAAAAGGTTCCCTATATATGCATAAAAGTACTATAACCAGGGGATATCATAATAAATGTTACTTTTCTTTGGTTGACAGAAGACTTGAGTCAAATTCATTTGCCAGGTCCCAACGTGTTGGTATTTTGGGGTCTTGAGCACCCCTAGCCCTAACCTCCCCATTTTATGGTGACCCTTATCATTTTATGGTTCCCTGATACCAGGAAACACTGCTAATCTGAAAGCTCTTCTCTAGCCAGTACTGGAAGGTATGTAAGCCTCTCTCTCTCCCTATTGTCTTCTTGTTTTCCAAGTACCTTGGAGGTGTTTTGTGTGTGTGTGTGTGTGTGTGTGTGTGTTTGGATTTTTTTTTTTTGGGGGGGGGGGGCTGACCTCTCAGGTCCCATTAGGTCAGACAGCTAGAAGGCTGTCTCATGCTCAGCCTGATTCTCTGAGGTTCTCAGTCCAGTTAGTTATGTTGGAAAGCATGGACCTAGACATAGCTTTTGAAGAATGGAGGGCAAGGACAGACACCCCATCCAGAAGTATAAGCCAGATTCTTTCAGTTCTCTCGATTTTAGGGAACTGGGAAAACGTCAGGTACTTTTTGGTGTGTTTTTTGTCTGGTTTTGTTCTTTTTTTGAGGTTTACTCCCAAACCTTCCTTTATGGAGAAAGGGATTTCCAGGACCTATGCCTGTAGCTCCTGAAAGTTCACCATATTGGGTAGATTCTAAAGGAGCCTCGGGATCTATAAGGCTTGTATTGGAAAATTCTATAGTGTTCCCACACCACATGGAGGCAAGATGGGGTCTTATATACAGAAAACTTGTGGGAGGAATCTAGGGGTGGTCTAGAGGAAGAGTTTGGAGGGGATCATCAGGAGGAGGTCAGTCTCCAGTAAATAAATGATTAATGGTGGGAAGTTGCTGGAGGCTACCTGGAGATGATAGACAATGGTGGGCTAGGCCAGTTCAAGGGTGTAACCATTGATTTGCATATAGATATTTTTGGGAGGATCAAGGGTATGGGCTAGCTGGATAATGGATGGCCAAGCTAGTAACAAAGGTTTGGGCAGAGCCACAATGCAAGGCTTATGGCCTCATTCGAATGCCCTATGTGGGAAAATTCAAGGAGAGCTCAAGGGGGTTCCCAGAGCTTGTACCTCATCAATTCAATCACTTAATGATGTTTTTTTTTTCTCACATCACCCCACAATTTCAGTTATAAAATTAATTGCAAAGTTATTGCAAGCCAATTCTATCAATTTATAACAAATATTCTTTGCTAGGTCTCACTTGAGTCAGTGCAGTGATTCAAGAATGGAATGCAATAAAATATTCACTTATCATAAAATTAAATAAAAATGTCTTGACTTATATCAGAGAATAAAAGCATTTAATCATTAAACCATTGTTGGGGGCAAAATCTTTACTGAAGAGGAATATGAGAAATTTAGATAGTTATCTTGCCCTATTCTGGCCACCTGCCTCTCCTAATTCAATGTAAAATTTCGTTAGCTATTCTTACTTCTATAGCACACTTCTAACTTTTATTGATTATGTAGTTCACTTAAATCATGAGATCTTTTTTTCATATACTGTGTCTATATAGTTGAAGTTCCCCATTTTTATTATATCATGTAACTGTGTCACTCTTGTCTGTCTTGTTTCTGATGAAAATGTCACTTGTGTTTTTGCCTTCATTATTCTTAATCTAGATGTTCTTGACCATGTTTTTCCTGCTTCAATTCCTAAATTTTCTCAAATGAATCTACTTAATCTATTCATGGTACAGGGCAAATAGTAGTGGAATGGGAAACAAATACCTGGGCCTAATTGCCTGCTTTTCCACTTCTACTTGTTGCACCTATGGCAAATCACTTTTGGAACTCAGTTCCCTAATTTTAAAATGAAGAGTCATCCCTGTCAGGAGATCTCAGGTTCCTCCCAGATACATATTGATGAGCATGAGATTGTTTCGCATTGCTTCCCTCTCTGCCACTTACTCTATCATTTTTTTTTAGCAAAGCATAGCTTTCATGAAAAAAAATTCAGGTGTGTTTTATTCAACCAAATCTTAGTGATCCCTGGAAAATCTATCTTTCTTTCTAGTAATGGCCGTAATACTAATACTAGTAATACTAGTAAACTTTGAACTTCTTTATGGATATCTGGGGTCATATGATTCATTATTGTTTCCTTTTGTGGATATACCATCCTACATATTTCTCAGGGTCCTTACTATTCTTCTGTTAAGATTGTAGCCATTTTCTATTATATCTACCTGGTGTGTCAGGGGAAGGGAAGATATTTATAAACAATTTTCTCCCTCTCCCATCCTTCTTAGCTTAAGTAGCTTTTGATTGGATTTGCAAGACTTTTGTAAAATTCACTTTCATCATTATCTATTAGGTGCATTCCATTCCTGGACAGAGCCCCTTATTCTGTATTTTAAGTAATAGTCCAGAAATTCAACCCTACTGATGGGGTATCTGGGGTCTAGGTCAATTTGTGGAACCAATCTGTAAAACTAGTCTGTGCAGTTGTAATTGCAATTTGTATTGTAAAATTGTAATCTGTGAAATCCCTTTCCCAACCTCAGGCTCTGCCCCTTCCCCCTATCTGCACTAGGCCTAGGCAGCACCTTGTGACTCCTTTATTCTTACTTAATCTCTTCATGTCTCCTCTGTCCTGGCCCAAACACTCCTTTGTCCTTGCCTCCAGTCTCCTCTGGCCTGGACCAAATCTCATCTAAACTATCTATGCCCTAAAGTCACAAGTTACTCTCCATCAGGTCTAACCTATATCTATGCACTGAGGTCCCTTCCATCTGGGTCAGCCCTGACAATGGCAGCCCTACCCTTTAAAAGTAAAAGCATGTACCCCTCTCACTTGCAGGCCCCCTAAGGACTCTTGCCCACTGTAAAGGTGTAAAAATAAACTTTCTCAACTCTAACTCCAAGCAAGGTTGAGCTGAATTCTTTCAAGATGCCATTACAGGTTTCCTGGTCTTGGATAAGATCAGGGTTCCTGCTGAACTAATTGGGATTCTGTCCCTCATCACTATGACATAATTTTAATATTCTGTTTACTTCATAAATTTGTCTCTCATTTGAATCCTTTGCCTCTGATTTATATCAGTGATAAAAAACAAAAAAGCAGTCCCCACGCCACCTGTGTTCTTTTTTTTCCCAAATGCCTTATTAACTTCTGATTTACATCATTCATTTACATCAGTAACATCTGAGTTACAAATTTTCTCCCCATTTTTCCCCTATCCACCCCCCCCCCAAATAGCAGTCCCACAGGATATCCCCTCCTCCAATCTGCTCTCTCCCAGATTTTCTCCCATACCCCTTTCAACTTTTCCAGTGGTTCTCTATGCCCCAGTGCCTGTATCTCTAATTTCCCAATTACATGTAAAATAGCATTGATAATATATATATATATATATATATATACACACACACACACATACACATATATGTATATATATACCCACACATAAACACATACATACATATTTGAATATTTGATTTTAAAACTTTGAATTCCAGATTCATTCTTTCCTCCCTTGTCACACACACTTATTGGGAAGATAAGCAGTTCAGTATAGGATGTACATGTATGGCTAATGCAAAACAATAACATAGTAGATATACTGTAAAAGACTGACTATATTTCCCTCCTTCCTATCCCACTTCCCACTTGTTCTATTCTCTACTTTGATCCTGTCCCTTTTCAAAATGGGTGCTTCCAACTTCCCTCCCCCCAGCCTGCCCTCCCTTCCATTATCCCCCCTCTCATCTCCCTCCCCCCCTATTTTCCTGTAGGGTGAGATACCCTATTTAGTGTGTATTTCATTCTCTCCTCAAGCCAAATTCAATGGGCATAAGGTTGACCCATTCCCTTTTGCCTTCCTATTCTTCCCCTCCATTGTAAACATTTCCCCTTGCCTTTTCTGTATGAGATAATCTGACCCATTCTGTCTCTCCCTATCTCCTCTCATTATATTCCTCTCTTACTTCTTAATTTCACCTTTTAAGTATCATCCCTTCCTGTTAAATTGGTCCTGTGCCCTCTATCTATGTATACCTGTAAACATATATACACACATTCACATATA
>NW_027187324.1:1474483-1513811 GCF_028583685.1 Petaurus breviceps papuanus
ATATTCCCTTCAACTACTGAGAAGTTTCATAAATTACAATTATTGTTTTTCCATGTAGGAATGTTAATAGTTCAACTTTGATAAGATCCTTATGATTTCTTTTCCCTGTTTACCTTCTCATGCTTCTCTTGCTTCTTGTATCAAAATGTCAAACTTTCTGTTCAACTCTGTCTTTTTCAGCAAGAATACTTGAAACTCCTGTATTCTACTGAATGGCTATATTATCCCCTGAAACATGATACTCAGTTTGGCTGGGTATCATATTCCAAGCCATTTGATACCTCAGTGTAGAAGCTGCCAGATCCTGGGTTATCCTGATTGTGTTTCCAAAATATTCAAATTGTTTCTTCCTGGCTGCTTGTAACATTCTCTCCTTAATCTGGGAATTCCGGAACCTGGCTATTATATTCCTAGGAGTTTTTTTGGGGGGGATCTTTTTCAGGAGGTGATTGGTGGATTCTTTCAACCTCTTTTTTTGCCCTCTGATTCTAAAACATCAGGGCAGTTTTCTTTGAGAACTGTTGCGGGCGTTTGCCCTCACAACAGATCTAGACGACTAGCCCCACGGCCCTCTCACTTACCCATCCCGGGTCTTCGGTCGTCACTGGCCCCTCACGGGGAAAAAACACCAGACAGAAGGCGGAGGAGTGAAGCGGGGTGGTTTATTCTTCAACAGTTACATGGTGGAGAGAGAGAGAGAGCCCTCTCACACGAGAAAATATATAGCGAATCCGAGCCAATCACATCGCAGTCTTACATTTATGGCCTTATATGGTGATCACCCCATGGCCTTATATGGAGATCACCCCATCAAGCTTATACATATTCATTCAAAACAACCATGGCACCGCCCATAAACCCCTCCCCCTCCCCCATCAGAGAACTTCCTGGAGGATGATTTCTAGGTTCTTATTTTGATCATGGCTTTCAGGTAGTCCAATAATTTTTAAATTATCTTTCCTGGATCTATTTCCCAGGTCAGTGGTTTTTCCCATGAGATATTTCACATTGCCTTCTATTCTTTCATTTGTTTGGGTCTGTTTAACAGCATCTTGATTTCTCATAAAGTCCTTAGCTTCCATTTGCTCCAGTTTAATGCTGAAGCCATGATTCTCCTCATTGAGCTTTTGAGATTCTTTTTCCATCTGGCAAATTTGACTTTTTAAGGCATTCTTTTCCTCATTGCCTTTTTGAGCCTCTTTTGCCATTTGAGTCAATCTGTTTTTTAAAGTATTATTATCCTCAGTGAGGCTGTTGACCCTCATTCTGTAATTTTCTTGCATTGTTTTCATTTCTCTTCTCAATTTTTCCTCCACTTCTCTTATCTGCTTCTTAAGGTCTTCTATGGCCTGTAACCAGCTCATATTTTTCTTTGAAGCTTTTGGTGCAGAAGTTCTGACTCCACTGTCTTCCTCCTGTTCCATGCTTTGCTCCTTTTTGTCCCCAAAATAGGATTATAACGTTGCAATCTTCTGTCTGCTTTGTTTCCTTTGCCTGGTCATGTCGCCCCTCAGTCACTTGACCCCTGGGCTTTTTGCCACAGAATGGACTCTGCCACCAGACAGGGGAGCTTTCATCCCAAACGCTGGGGTTTTCTCAGCTGCCAGAAGTATTAGATGGGTACCTTCTCTGAGGTCTCCACACACTCTGGCAAGCTGGACATACATCCCAGGACCTCCACCTTAGACTGCAATACAGATCCAAGCAGGTTAAAGCAAGGGCGATTACCCCTCAGAGTGGTGCTTGGTCCCCCTACACTCTGCAACCTAGAAGCTGAAGCCGCCATGTGGCCCTGGCTGGCTGTGTCGGCGCCTCAGTGGCTTCTCACCCCAGGGGCAAAAGCCGCGCACTCCCACTTACTGGTCCCAAAGTCCAGACTGCAGTGACCGCTCACTTTTTCTTTCACAGCTGTGTTGATGTATCTGGAAATGGCCACAGCTGCTGCTAATGTGGAGTCCCTCTGGCTGTGGCGGCTGGTCAGGCCCACCCTCCCCATCTGTGTTCTTAAAATCTTAAATACTGATTCAAGGAAACATAAATATTTCTTATTTCATATCATTGATGCCCTTGAGAATCACTGGAAAAGGTTAGTAATTATCAATTGCCAAATGATTTGGGGTGGGGGTGGGATCTACATTATTAAGTAGGAAAACAGAATATCTTTCTTATTTAATATTGTTTTAGTATACCTTTTTTTTTTTTAAAGCAATTGGGGTTAAGTAACTTGCTCAAGGTTACAGGGCCAGATGTTTCTGGGTGGGTGCTAAGGGTCTGAGCCCGGATTAGATCCCCAGTTCATCCTGTAACTGGGGCCGGTGCTCTTACTTGCTGTGCTACATGGCCACCCCTGTTTTAGTATATCTTGACAGACACCAGCCATTACTACTCATATATTGTTCCTTTGATGTTTCTGGCTTGAACTCTCATCATGTTCTGGGTCATAACTTGTAATTTTTATGACCTCTCAAAAGTAACCCACAGTCGTTACATCTGCATATTCTTTCAGTACTTTGGCATGTATGGCCCAGAATACTTAAATACTTTTTAGCACAGCTAAAAAAATGTCCTTAATATCTTATTATATGGAAATTATATAGAAGGAATTGAGTGTCTATTACTTTGGGGAAATTGAAAAGTATTTTTGTAACCACAAATTTATACTGGAAACAAATATCTACCTTTAACCATATATTCTTTAAATGAATACATTCTACTACTATTTGTATTTTGAGGTGAGTCATAGATGTTACTTTCTCCAAAGAATTCAAAATAAATTTCATTCAAAGAGTAGTAGAAACATACATGATATGTATATATGTAAACATATTACAACATTCTAA
Source organism: Petaurus breviceps papuanus (assembly GCF_028583685.1). Lineage (NCBI taxonomy): Eukaryota > Metazoa > Chordata > Mammalia > Diprotodontia > Petauridae > Petaurus > Petaurus breviceps. Next base: position 1,477,324 of record NW_027187324.1, read on the forward strand.
AAATATCTAAGAAAATGAATCAGGAAAAAAATAATCCAAAAATATGTGATTGAAAAATAAGACAGACTGGTCATGAGGCAAGATTGTAGAATACACCAATAAACAGTTGATATGCTCTACTGCAATCCTTATGTGTTAAGAAAATGAAAAGAAACTCCCCTAGCACAATTGGTACAAACACTACCATGAATTTAAGGATAGGCAAAGAAGAAACAAAGTTATCACACTTTGTAGATAATGTTATAGTATACTTAGAAAATCCTAGAGAATCGAGTTAAAAAAATAAAACCACTTGAAATAACAAACAACTTCAGCAATGTTGCAGGATATAAAATAAACCCACATAAATCATTAGCCTTCCTATATATTACTAACAAATCCATATAGCAAGAGATAGGAAGTTAATTTCCATTTAATTTTACTGCATACAATATAAAACACTTGGGCTTCTGCCTGCCAAAACAAACCCAGGAACTATATGAACACAGTTACAAAATACTTTTCACACAAATAAAGTCAGATCAAAAGAATTGGAAAAATATCAGTTGCTCATGGATAAGCTGATTGATAGGATAATAAAAATGACAATTCTAGATAAATTAGTTATTCAGTGTTAATCAAACTACCAAAATTTATTTTAGAGAGCTAGAAAAAAATAATATCAAAATTCATCTGGAAGAACCAAAATTCCAGAATATCAAGGGAATTAATGAAAAGAAATGCAAGGGAAGGTGGCCTAGTCATATCAGATCCTAGCTTTTATATAAAGCAGCAATTATCAAAACTACTTGGTATTGCCTAAGAAAGAGAGTGGTAGATCAGTGGAATTGATTAGGTACACAATACATAGTAGTCAATGACTATAGTAACCTTTTGTTTGATAAACCCAAAGATTCCAGCGTCTAGTAAGAATTCATTATGTAACAAAAACTGCTGGGAAAATTAGAAAATAATGTGGCAGAAACTAGGCATAGACCAATATCTTTTACCATATACCAAGATAAAGTAAAAATGGGTACATTATTTAGATATAAAGGCTGATTCTATAAGCAAACTAGGAGAGCAAGGATTAGTTTACCTGTCAGATCTATGGAGAAGGGAAGAATATGTGACCAAGTTAGAGATAGAGAATAGTATAAAATGCAAAATAGATAATAATTTTGATGACAATAAATTTAAAAATGTTTTGCACAAACAAAACCAGTGCAACCAAGACCTGAAGGGAAGCAGAGAGAAGGGAAATAAATTTTACAACCAGTGTCTCTGATGAAGATCTCCTTTCTAAAATACATACGGAACTGAGTAAAATTTATAAGAATGTAAGTCATTCCCCACTTGATAAATGGTCAAAGCATATGAATAGGCAGTTTGCAGAGGAAGAAATTAAAGATATTTATAATCATATAAAAATGCTCTAAATCACTATTGATTAGAGAAATACAAATTAAAACAACTCTGAGGTAGCATATCACACCTATCAGATTGACGAACATGACAAAAGCAGAAAATGATAAAAGTTGGAGAAGATGTGAGAAAACTGGAACATGAATGCATTGTTGGTGGAGTTGTTAAATTATCCAACCATTCTGGAGAGCAATTTGGAACTATATCCAAAGGGCTAGAAAGCTATGTATATACTTTGATCCACCAATACCACTTCCAGGCTTGTAAACCAAAGAGATCATAAAAGTGGGAAAAGGACCCATCTGTACAAAGAAATAGTTGCTGTTTTTGTGGTGGTCAAGAATTGGAAGTTGTGGGCATGCCAATAATTTGGGACCATCTGATACCTTCATGTAGAAGCTGCTAAATGTTGTGCTATCCTGATTCTGGTTCCACAATACTTTCTTTAAAAAAGGTCAGGGAAGGTCTCCAAACTCTCTTAGGTCTATTTATGGCAACACAATGTACACTGTTTCCAGCAAAGACTTGTCACAATCAAAGACAAGGCTCGAAGGCCCTTGAATAGCAGAAACAAGGAGCAAAGTACTACTTTGCTTGCCATTACATATGGTCAAAGCAACAAAGTCCTGCCTCAGCACTAGCAAAAACACCCTTGTAATTTGTTTGACCCCATTACCATCTGCCGGATAAGACTCTGTAAGCAGCCCCTGCCAATGCTGCTGCTGATTCAGGCACTCCCAACTTCTCTGGGTTTGTTGGGGCCCATTCTGTGCTGGCATGGCCTCATCAGGACTGTGTTCCTCTCTCACTTTGGTGTAGCAGACCTTTCCTGGAGGCCATCCAAGTTGTCTTAGGTTGGAAAGTTGTTTTATTCCATCTTTTTAAGGATTCTATTGCTCTAGAATTTGTTTAGAGTTACGTTTTTAAATATTTGAAGGGATTTTGGGAAGAGCTCAGGCAAGTTTCTTGCCTTTACTCTGCCAACTTGGCTCCCATTTGTCAAATTCATTTTTTTTACTTTTAACTCTTTATTAAAGTGTATCTGTGCTTCCAAGTTGGAAAATGCATTGTTCCAAGCTTTAGAGCTTTTATGCAGCGGTTTTCAAAGATATTTGTAGGGCCTTGTAAATGTTCAATTATTTCAAGGTGGCATATTTTAAGGAGAGGCGTGTTTACTTCTTTCCTGGCCTGTGCTCTGCTTTGTGAGTGACTACAAGCACTCTTTTCTGCCCTAGAACTATAAGGGTACCCACTCAATGGTGGTGACAAATTCTGGTGTGCTAATGTTCATTCTCATTGTGGGACTTCTACCCCAGACTGTGATCTGGATCTGAGTATGCACAAAGTGACAGAATCCTTCTCCTAGTGCCAGCAAGCAATCTTGTCATCTCCTTCTGATCAGTTGTTTGTCTCTTCTCCCTCACCTTAATATTTGTGGCTTGTGATCTCTGGACACAGCTACTGCTGGTGCTGATTTAGTCACTTCCAAGGTATTTTCTTGGTTTGCTCAGGAATGGTCTGTTTTTGTGTTACCTTCAATTGACTGTGCTCCACTCTCATCCCATTGTGACTGACCTTTCCTGCTAACTGTGTTGGGCTGGAAAACTGTTTCACCTGTTCTTTTATGGTTTTGGCTGCTCCAGAATTTGTTTTAGGTGATTATTTAAAGGTTTTTGGAATGTGGTTGGGGAGAGCTCAACTGAATCCCTGCCTTTTATTCAGCCATCTTGAATCCACCCCTCTTCTTAAACATTGTAAAGAAAAAAAAATCAAAATTCTTCAACTTTTCAGTGAAAATACTTATCATTTATCCCACAGTGCAGAGAAGCTACTTCAGTAATTCCTACTGGTGAATTCGGGAGCAAGTCAAAGCACCAAATCCTTTCTCTAGCTAATTGAAAGTACAAATTACATACCTACTTATGTATGCACACACATATTATGTATACACTCTTATAAGAAAAATTTCTGTAATATTGTTATTATGTTATTGAATGACTATATTTTGATGTTAATTTCTGAAAAATATGATGCTCAGGAAAATTATTGGAGAAGTTATTTCATAGAATGGATTTAAAACTGAGGGGATCTAAAAATAATTAATATAATATTCAGATTTCACAAATGAGAAACTAAGGCCTAGAGAGATTGAGTAATATTACCTTCCTCACAGGAATAGTAAGTAGCCAAACTTAAATATTTAGTCCCAGGGACAATTCTATGAGTCTGTATATGACCATACCTGTATGATTTTGTATCTAAGAAACTTTATACATCCTAGCCTCACATAGATAAGTTCTCATATAATCTCAAGAGTCTGAAAAGTTCCTGCTCTATTCTTAATTTTGCCTTCTCTGGGACATGTATTCCAGATATAACATTCTTCTTTTACTATTACCTCTGGAAAGGACATTTCACCTCAGGTCATTTTTTTTTTCAGAGGACCAATTAATGATAGTAGGTGGTTACATGTTTCTAATTATTTTCATGTATTTATGAGAATAAAAGCAGTTTTATTTGTTTGATTTTTTTCTGTGTCCTTAAAATCTATAAATTCCCAATTAAAGTGTTATATTAGCACATGCCAATATAAGTATAACACATATGGTATGCTTTCAAAATTATTTCTTTGAGGAAAATCACCCTATTTCCTTTATGATCTCTGATTAAACCATCACCCCAAATATTCTGAAAGGTTAATGAATTTGAATTTCTCTCATCTCTACTTTGACCTTCAAGTAAGATATCATTTTCAAGAATGCCATCCTGAATGTTGATTTGGATGCTAATTCATTCTGAATAAAATATTTCCAAAGTAAAAGTTATTAACACTTATTATATTACAGAAACCCCACACATTTCAGTTGCTCTGAGCTTAGAACACCCTCATTAGACTTTGTCCTTTTTTTGTAGCATTCTGATGTTAATTTTTGAGAAGTGCAAATGGAACAGTATCCAATTAAAGTTTGTGTTGATTTTTAATGTTTTTTAGTTATAACCTAGTAAAACCTGAAAATATTCTCCCTGATATATAACAGAAATAAAACAAGACTGTCTAAGTAGAATATTAGATTGGCAGAGCTCTTTCTTTCTCTCTCTGAAAGACTTTCCCATTAAGCCTGAACAACATACAAGCATTTTGGCACAAAATAGGATGTTGAACTTCCAATCCTAGTTCTTTCATTTTTTTAGACCTGAAAGACACCATGAAGCACAATTCTAATTCATCTTACTCAGCCTTAACTTTGATCTCCCTTTCTAGATTGTCTTGATAGGGAATGTGAATTGCTTTTGGTCCTGTAGGATCTATTGTCAAGGTTGAGCCCTGTATACTTCTAAGGTTATTTAAGTGATAGAAATTGTAGTTTATCCTTAAAGGGCTCAGCATACTTTATCTTCCACTATTCCCTTCCACTCTAGACAAATTTTCAATATGTTTTTTTTTCCTAGTGATTACACAATATAGGAACTAATGTTAGAAAGGACCTTAGAGACTTCAGATTTATAGATTTAGATCTAGAAGTAACCTAAAAAGCAATTTAGTCCAAACCTCATCATTTTGCAGATTGAGGATACTGAGGGCTGTCAAATAAATAAATCCAAGATCAAAGACAGAATGAAAGTAGTGGAGTCAGAATCTGGTTGAGGCCCTTTGACTTTCCTTTATAACACTTTGAATTCCCAGGTTTCAGACTTTTTGTTATAGCAAAAATAATATGTGATTTGTAATCAGAACACACATTTTGAAGTATCACTTATTATTTATTATGACTTATTACCTCTCTGATTTGAGATAAAACTCTTATCTTCCCTGAGATGTCAGTCCAATCATCTGTAAAAATATAAATAATAAATGTGTGCTGATTATTTCCAAATTGGATAATGTATATAGAAGAAAAGGTATTATTCTTGCTCATCTTTCAAGTATCATATCAAACTCAAACTTTTCTGAGTTTCCATCTGTATATGTTATAGAAGCTAACTCTTTTTTATAGCCCAATAATAATTTTTATTTGTTTAAATTAATCAATTAATATTTAGTTTTCAAAATTCACTTCCACAAGATTTTGAGTTTCAAATTTTCTCTCCATCTCTTCCCTCTCCCTACCCCAAGACCATGTGCATTCTGATTACCCTTTCCTTCAATCTGCACTACCTTCTGCCACACCTGCCCTCTCTTATCTACTTCCGTTCTGTTTTCCTGTAGGGCAAAATAGAATTCTCTACACTATTGCCTGTATATCTTATTTCCCAGTGGCATGTAAAAACAAATTTTACATTCATTTTTAAGACTTTGAGTTCCACATTTTCTCCCTTCCTCCTTCCCCACCCACTCTCACTGAGAAGGCAAGCAATTTGATATAGATTATACATGTGTAGTCATGTAAAACACTTTCATAACAATCATGTTGTGAAAGGCTAACTATATTTCCCTCCATCCTATCCCACCCCATCATTTATTTTATTCTCTCCTTTTACCCTGTCCCTCCTCAAAATTATTTGCTTCTGATTACCCCTCCTCCCATTGGCCCTCCCTTCTATCACTCCTACACTTATCTCTTCCCCCTTACTTTCTTATAGGGTAAGATTGATTTACATACCAAATTGAGTGTGTAAGCCAAATCTGATGAGATTAAGGTCACTCATTCCCTCTCACCTCCCTCCTCTTCCCCTCCACTGTAAAAGCATTTTTTTTGGGTGTGGCTAGGTGGCACAGTGAATAGAGCACTGGCCTTGGAGTCAGGAGGACCTGAGTTGAAATCCAGCCTCAGACATTTAACACATAAACTAGCCATGTGACCTTGGGCAGGTCACTTAACACCAAATTGCCCTACCTTGCCACCTCCAAAAAGCAAAAAAAGAAAAGAAAAGAAAATAAATATAAAATATAAATGTAAAATATCTATTTGGGGTGGCCAGGTAACACAGCAAGTAAGAGCACCAGCCCCAGAGTCAGGATGACCTGGGATGGAATCCGGGCTCAGACACTTAGCACCCACCCAGAAACACCTGGCTGTGTAACCTAGAGCAAGTTACTTAACCCCAATTGCTTTAAAAAAAAAGCACTTTTTTGCTTCTTTTATGTGAGATAATTTACCCCATTCTACCTCTTCCTTTCTCCTTCTCCCAGTACACTTCTCCCTCACTCCTTATTTGTATTTTTTAGATATTATCCCTTCATATTCAACTCACTTTGTGCCCTCCCTCCAACTACCCTAATGTTGAGAAAGGTCTCATGAATTACAAATATCATCTTTTCATGTAGGAATGTATAAGCAGTTCAACTTTAATAAGTCCCTCATGATTTCTCTTTCCTGTTCACCTTTTCGTGCTTCTCTTGATTTTTGTATTTGAAAATCAAACTATCTATTTAGTTCTGGTCTTTTCATCAAGAATGCTTGAAAGTCCTTTATTTCATTGAATTTCCATATTTTCCCTTGAAGTATTATACACAGTTTTGCTGGGTAGGTGATTCTTAGTTTGAATCCTAACTCCTTTGACCTCCAGAATATCATATTCCAAGTCCTCAGATCCCTTAATGTAGAAGTTGATAAATCTTTTGGTATTCTGATTGTGTTTTCCACATCACTTGAATTGGTTCTTTCAGGCAACTTGCAATATTTTTCCTTGATCCGGGAACTTTCAAATTTGACTAAAATATTCCCAGGAGTTTTCCTTTTGGGATCTCTTTTAGGAGGGGATTAGTGGATTCTTTCCATTTCTATTTTCCCCTCTGGTTCTAGAATATCAGGGCAGTTTTCCTCGATAATTTCTTGAAAGAATATGTCTAGGCTCTTTTTTGATAATGGCTTTCTAGTAATCTAATAATTTTTAGGTTCTTTCTCCTAAATCTGTTTTCCCAGTCAGTGGTTTTTCCAAAGAGATATTTCACATTGTCTTTGATATTTTTCATTCTTTTAGATCTATTTTATATCTTGATTTGTCATAAAGTCTATAGCTTCTATTTCTTTCATTCTAATTTTTAAGAAATTATTTTCTTCAGTGAGCTTTTGAACTTCCTTTTCCATTTGGCCAATTGTGCTTTTAAAGGCATATTCTCCTCATTGACTTTTTGGAGCTCTTTTGCCATTTGGTCTAGTTTATTTTTTAAAGTGTTATTTTCTTCAATATTTGTGTGTGTGTGTGTGTGTGTGTCTTCTTTAGCAAGTTATTATAATAGAAATGTAAATTTTTAAGATGTTCCCTGCCCCTAGGGTTAAGTGCACCTGGAGCCTGTGGTAGGAGGCTTGTTTTTCAGGAATGCCCACACCTTGGTGCTTTGTGATTGGGCAGTGGATGAAGAGTGTTGTTACATTCTCTGACCCAGGAGAAGGCTATATAATCTCTGATGTGAGACTTTGTTTTGGGGCTCACTTTGAGAAGTGTTGTGTGATTTGATCAGATGAGACTCTGGGCAGCCATGGAGAGCCCCCTGGCTTTGAAAAACCCAGGTGTTGGTGCTTCTCTCTCTGGTAACTGACTAGGTATAAATGTAATGGTTGGACAGTTGGAGGACTGCCTGCTTGATTTGTTTGTTTCTCTGTCTTCTTATATTTTCTGCTTGTAACCTCTGTATACTCTGAAGTTCATGGTGCTGACCTTTTCCCCCTGAACTAGGTAAATATTATATGTTTGATTGATTAAAGCAAGATTGTTAACCCATGTTGAGTTGCTTTCCTTTAGAAAAGCAAATCTAAGAAACTGTTGGCAGCCACCCTGGGGATGCTGGGGTGCTTGCTGTTAGAGTAATTGACTTGTATTTCATGATTTTCTTGCATCACTCTCATTTCTCTTCCCAATTTTTACTCTATTTCTCTTACTTGATTTTCAAAATCCCTTTTTTGAGCTCTTCCATGGGCTGTAAGCAATTTGTATTGTTCTTGGAAACTTTGGATGTAAGAGTTTTAATTTGTTGTCTTCTTCTGGTTGTATGTTTTAAACTTTCTTGTTACTAAAGTTAGATTCTATAATCTGATTTCCCCCCACCCCCACTGTTTTCTCATTTTCCCAAGCAATTTCTTGACTTTTTAGCTCTTTGTTTAGGTAGGTCTCTGCTTCCAGTATGGAGGTTATACTGTCTCAAACTTCAGGGGATTTGTGTAGCTGTTTTCAGAGCTATTTCTAGGGCCCTGGAAATTTTCAGTTCTTCCAAGGCTGTATGATGAAAGGAGAGGTGTTACTCCTCTCTTAGTCTATGATTTGGTCTGTGAGTGACCACAGGCACTCTTTTCTGAATTTTCTGTGAGAAGGATTCTGTCTCCACTTCCACCACAAACCCTGTCATGATAGCACTCCTTCTCACCCCAGTACTGCCAACCAGGACTGCAACCCAGATCTACCCAAGAGCAAAGCAAGAGAATCCTGCTTCAGTGCCACCAAATAGATGCCTGTAATCACCTCTGATAAGTCAGTGGATTCCCCCATCATCTGTTTGCTGACGACTTCAGAAGCAGCCACTTTAGCTGCCACCACCACTGCCATCCTCCAGTTGGGGCTGGACCTTGCTCCTTTTTCACCCAGGTTTGACAGACCTTTCCTACTGACCTTCTAAGTTATCTTTGACATTTGTGGCTTGAGAGACCTGGAAACTACCACAGCTGCCAGTGATTCTATCACCAGAGGCCAGCTCTGGCCCTGTCTGTGCCTGCAAGGTGGTAACTGTACTCCTCCCAGGTGGATGTGATATACATTTCCTGTAGACTTTCTAGAGTGTCTTGGGCTGGAAATTTGTTTCACTCTGTGATTTTGTGGGTTCTGCTGTTCTATAATGTGCTTAGAGTCATTTTTTTTACAAGTATTTGGAAGGGTTTGGGGGAGAGCTCAAGGAAATCCATGCTTTTACTCCAACATCTTGACTCCACCCCACAGCTAATTCTTTAACCTCTTGTTTTGGTATCCTACTTTTTTTACTCTCATATGAGGGTAGTTCATTTGCATATATATGCAATGGAATGACATTTTAAAAGGGTACTTAAGAGAAGATTATAAAGTTAACCATTAAGGTAAAAATCAAGAAATATCAAAATTATTTTCTGCAAGTGGTGAATGTTGTTGGACTAATGTAGATAAAAAGTGGAAATACTGATCCATAACTTGGAGATAAGGATTAGCTTTAATAGGTTCATTGGTTTTGGTAATGAAATTGCAGTGGGCAGGATTTAATTAGATAGGGTACCTTTGCTCCTCTGCTTAGTGTTACATCACTACCTCACATCACAGAGAATTTCCATGATCTTGGCTTTCTCCACCTTTCCCTCTTTCTGTCCTACAAGTGATAAAGGTGGGGTCTTGGGAGGCAAAATTACATGTCCCAACTCACTCTTTCTTTAGGGCATGTATTTATTTCCTTCAATGGTTATATTAACCACAAGTACTATTTAAATTTTTATTTAAGGGTATTCCCTTCTTACCTTTTCAACATCTGCCTCCCAGAGTTAGATATTTAGGGGCAGTGCAAAATTTGTTATTCCTGAGTAAAGTATTTAAACTATGAGGAAAACCCCAAACATATATTCAAATCTTTGCAAAGTTGAGAGAACTAGTCAAATAGTTGAATAACTTCTTTGACACTGACAAATTCATGTAATATATACTATATAAAATGTACATAATTATATTTTTATATAATGTATTAAAATGATAAAATCATGGTAGAAAATGTAGGGAAACTATGTGTTTCTGAATCATTGTGTTTACATAGCTGTAGAAGAATGAAGGAAGGAAAGAAAGAAGGATGCAAGGAAGAAAGGAAGGAAAGGAAGGAAGGAAAAAAGTTATTAAGTGCTTATGTGCCAGGCACTGTGTTAAGTGCTTTATAATATCATCACATTTGATCCTTATATAAATACTGGAAGGTAGGTGCTAATATTATCCTTCTTTTACAGCTGGAGAAACCAAGGCAGATGGTTGCTTACTAAATGCCTTCCCTAGAATCATACAGCTAAATGTAGGAGGTGAAATTTGCACTCTGGTCTTCCCTGCTCCTGGTCCAGCACTCTATCTACTCCTAAAAGGTTCAGTTATGTATTAGGAATCAAAATGACAGTGAAATATAATGGTAAAGGGTGAATCCTACATTTAAAAGGTAGGAAGGCTGTAAAGTGGGGAAATACAAACAAAAAAAAGTCTGTGTAGACCAACTCAGAAGACAGTACAAGTCCTGCAAGGTCAAGTAATTTAAGATAAAAACAGAAACTAGTAGAGACATTGAAATAAGTCTGATGCTAGGATAGATTCTGCTTGCTTCTGAATTCTTTTACACTCTGTCAAATGTGGAGAATTGTTGGCCTTTAATGTTGAAGAAGGCAGTTGTAGTTTAAGAATATGTGAAAAACCTAATGGTATGTTCCAATTCTAAGGAGGAAGAGATTCTAGAAATTTTTACAGATTATAGGGCAGATTTAATTCTTAAAACTTCAATAATATACAAACCCAAGGACCTTCAAACAAGTAAGTAACCATAAATGAGAGAATTAGTTCAATTTTTTCTTTATGCAGTTTTATTGGTAAAAAGAGAGGAAAAGCATCAAGGTTCTTAATTATTAAGTATTTAGCAATAGTTAACAAATTATACTAATCATTTAGATGTCTTTGCCCTATTTTAAATTAGATGGTCTAGTTAAATACAGTTTTCATTTGTCCATTTTAAAAATCTTTTTTAAATGTTCATTAAAAAAAATTGAGGTCCCAATTCTATCCCTTCCTACTGCCCCTCCTCTATTCACTGAGAAGACAAGCATATAATATCAATTATATATGAAAAGTCATGCAAAACATTAAATATAGTTTTGATTTTCATAACAAGACTTTTTAAAACATAAAATTTTGGCTCTAGAATTCTTTGCTGCTTTTTTTTTCACATGTGCTATCAAATATTTGGCAAATAATTTTGAAAACAGCAATTTAAGCCCTGCAAGAATTATAATTTGTATTAGTAGACTATGCATGCCATTCTTTTACTAGCAAAATCATTTAATTAAGACTGAAAAATAATGTAAATAATGAGGAGAAACCTTATATTAGAATCATTACCTTCCACCACACACAAATGGGTACAGCCAGGGGTTATAATTTTATTATGTTCGTCCTTCATTTTCAAAGAGGACTATGGCATCATGGAAATGATGACATGACTTGAAGTTGAGTGTGATTTGAGTGAGGGAAGAATGTACAAGGTCACCAGCCTCACTTTCTTCTCCAGAGCCTTCTGGATCCAGTGATCAGATATTCATCGGGATGACAGGAAATGACTCAGTATGCAATAGGAGACCCTGGTTCTTTTAGGCTAATACCTTTTCGTGTACTCACTTAAGGTGAGGTAATACCCAAGTCCTTGAAAAATAAAGTGTGTGCATGGCACGCTTTTAATTTTAGTCTGAAAATTTTCATATTTTTTCCATTACTTTCTTAAGTTCAAATAACAACAAAAACAAAACAATCAATCAAACCATAATTTATAGCATTTGCCGATTTTTGCAGCATAGTAATGTAAGTCTATGCTCCAAACATTGATGCCAAAGGGGCCAAAGGTGATGAATTTTATGAAAACCTAAAACATCTAGGAATAACACCAAAAAAATATAACCTTCATCTTAAGAAATTGGAATATTGTAATGTAATGCCAAGGAAAGGCAACTTCCCAAGGCTCAAAATACCAGCATAGGTGCTCTCCATTTTATTCAGTGACAAATTAAGAACAGAGAAGATCAAAATATGACATTGTTCAAAATGCAACATTTACTAAGTGTGATTAAATAATCTCCAAGTACTACCCCACCCCAGGACCTTACATTCATTCAATCAATTACAAAGTCTTACCTTAAAGAAGGATATCAAAAAATAATTGCCTAAATTATTTAAATTGCCTAAATTATTAGGTATGGCCTAAATTACCCATCTTATACATATGAAGTAGAAGTGACAAATAGATATAAGACATTAGATCTTTTCCCAAAAGAAAAGAAGAGCAAGAAAGTAAAATGGATTTCTGATGAGACTTTACAAGCAGCTGAGGAAAGAAGGAAAGTGAAAGGTAAAGGAGAAAGGGAAAGACATACCCAAACTGAGTGCAGAATTTCAGATAATGGAGAGGGGAGATAAGATTCTCTTAAATGAGCAATGCAAAGAAATAGAAAAGCAAAGAGATCATATCAGTTATGACTTAAAGAAATTAACTGAGTATAATGGTAATGATAATTTGAAGATCTTACCTCACCCTTAATAAGCCTAGGGGAATTTGAAGACCTTCCCTGTTTTGAAAGTAAACTCTGCCTCCTAATAGGCTGACTGTAGTCACATGGAGCCTGTGGTGGGAGGAGTTTGCTGAAGGGTTAAGAAGAGCCACAAGAAACTGAGAGTCAGAGCCAGAGAGATGGTGGGAGAGAGAGGATGCTCAGGCAAGTAGTTAGGTTTGTGAGTAAAATATTGATTTGGGGGATTTGGGGGAAGGCTGAAGGATGGTGTGCCTCTCTGCTATGTTGTGGTGCATTAACTTCTATGTTGATAGGATGGATTTGGTTTCCTGGTGTTGAGATTTAATTCTCTGGTGTCTAAATAAGTGTTTTGCTTCTGTCCTCTATATGGAGAGTTTGTTATATTTTGCAATTGAGCACCATGCGGGAATATTTATAGTCATGGTTGGTGCTGTGAATATTGCATTGATACTATACTGAGACTGACTATTCACTGGAAAGTCAAATACTAAGCTTTAATATTTTGGTCATATAATGAGAAGACAGGACTCTTTTGAAAAGATCCTGATGTTGGGAAAGATTGAAGGCAAAAGAAAAAGGGGATGGCCAAGGATGAGATGGATAAAAGCATCATAGAAACAACAAATAGGAGATTGGAATTACTTTGGGAGATAGTGGAGGATAGAAGAGCTTGTTATGCTATGGTCCAAGGGGTCGCAAAGACTTGGGCATGACTGAATAATTGAACAACAATAAAATCTTCACACTGAATATTTAACAACTTGTTCTCATTAGCTGGTTTGAGCTGGCTCCTGCATACCCTGTAGTATAATTTCCTCATAAGTTTTAGGGAAAATATAATCAAATCATTCACAATGCTCACTATTCTCCTCACTATAACAAGAGAGGAATTGAAATTACTTTTAATCTTAAAGTACTTTTATAATACCCATTACCACGTGTTTATTAAATATGTACCATATGTCAAGTACTATGATAAATACAAACTCTTTTAGCTCTCTGTGTTTCATAAAGTTTCACAGGAATGTTTTGGAAGGTGGGGAACTGTTGATAATTCCTGCCTTGGATGTAGGCCATTAAGATCCTGCCTGGAATACTGGGCTCATATATACCAAGGTAGTATCATTTTACTTGGCTTCTCTTCTGTCCCTTAGGTTTTAACTGTTACCTTCATATTACTTTTGCATCCATGATTATTCATGCCAGTAGATCTGTTTGGTCAAACATGACAAGCTACAGACTACTTGATATTGATCAGATTCCTCTCCATGGAAACCCATCAATGATTTCTATGAAGATGTAAATGCTTAACATTAGCTCTAAGCACGTATATACAAAAGCTTTCCTTCAAAAGGATGTGAATAGATTACCAATGGATTGCCTATATGGACCTCTCATGGAGTCAACAATCAGTAAATTTATCAGTTAATAAGCATTTATTAAATGCCTTCTATGTGCTAGGTACTGTTCTGAGAGCTGGACTTAAGCAGAACATGCTATGGCCAGCTAATACTTTTTATCAGTCTGATCTTTCCCAGGAAGGGAGCAAAGACCAGAGTCATTGCTTGTTACCTCATACAATGCTCACTGGGATGGTCGAGATTAATGAGGGTTGCAAGGAGTTGGTTGATAGTAAGAAAGGGAGACAGACAGAAACTGAAACTTATGGAGAGAGAAATTAAGACCTGTGAAGTCATAAATTATACCTGCTACTTCCATTTTAGTTAGTTCAATAATTTAACTCCTTTCTTTCTAAAATCTTGTTACTTTCCTCCTGAGTAGGCCCTGAAAACCAGAGGCAATATTCTACCTGCTGCATTCCAAACTACATACAGTACTGAAAGGCCATTGAAGGTGCCGCCCCTGTTTAAAGCATGGGAGTTTTAAGTTAAGTTGGTTCAACCCTGTTAATATCACAGAGCCATTATCTCAATCTAGTTATTTGCTATCCATTTTTTTTATAATTCAGATGACTATTCTGCCTAGAGCTAGTGGGAAGAAAGGAAAAACTATTATGCTCTTTCCAAACAGCTAGAAGATAGCAAGATGTCAGTTGATAATTCTGATATTGTTAAGGATGGCTAAGAAAGCATGCTTCTAAGAGCAAAAGCTTTAGCCCAAGTGATCGGTACTCTGGTGAAAACAATGGCCCCATTCTCAGAATAATTCTTTTAGATACATAAGAGAAAATCCATAGAGTTACTAAGGAAATCAATTATTTATATATAACTATCAATTAATTAAAAAAAAAGTTCAGGGATCCCTGGTTAAGAACTTCTGTGAGTCTAGAAAGTTCTACAAATGTGGAAATGGAACCCATAAGGAGCTAACTTAGATTCATATTAAAAAAAACTTAGAAATCATCATTTCACAAATTAAGAAATCCATAAATAATTTTATGTGTACATATAGGTGAGACAACAAATTTCTGGTAATCACACAGTCGAGATTAGATGTCTGCCCTTCATTGGTTTATTTCTGTGGTTATACTGACAATATAATCGCAAATTACTTTGAACAGTAATAAATGTCTTCGTCAAATGAATCTGTGTATTTTTTGGAGGTAGGGGATTACTTTCAGTCATTCCTTGAGAAGGGATAGATATTACTGTATCACTTAAATAGCAGGAATTCTGACTTCACTTTTAAAATCCTACAATTTTATTGTTTAATCTAGGGATGATTGTTCTACTTTTTAGATGAGTTAGAACTAAGGCTTCTTTAATCCTAAGTGGAAATTGTTTGGGTATTAGATGTTAAGCAAGAGGATAGTGCAAGGACTATTGCCATAGTATCTGTTCTTCCTCACCTTCAAGGGGTTCTGTGTGAAGAGCAGGCACTGGGATGGCAATCACTGCAAGGATAGCTGCTATGGGAAGTACACTGCCCTTGATGTTTGAACCCTCAGGCAAAGCTCCATTCACTGCACAGGAAGACGTGTGTTTACTAAAACTATGATTTTTCCATCTTCCTATTGGCATCTTAGCATTGTCTCTCTTGTAGTAGCAGCTATCATTAGTGTCTGCACAGGAAAGCTGAGAATAGACTGCTTATAATATGAGAAGGCACATTTATAACTCCATGAGAATCCCAGCAAAAAAACAAAACCATACAAAAACTCTATATCATATCAAAAAGGAATTTCTTGAGAACCCCCACAAAGTGTAGAAAAAGACTTCTAGTCCTTTGCCAAACAATCTTTCTAAGCCTAAGACTACTTTCTCCTGTACTTGGAGAAAGATTGTACTGTACCAAATTCATTGTACCAACCATATCACTTCTTTCTAAAAGCTAATTTCAGACCACTGATATTTCACCAGCTATATAATATAGGAAAGACAATCCTAAAGGCTACCCCCTAGAGCTGGGAGGAAAGATAATAAGAACCACAGTCAGGGTACCTTAATCCTCATTAAGTTGGGACAGTTTTTTTTTTCTTCAGAAACATGTGTTATATATAGAGTCTCCTCTGGGATAAACATTGGGGCCTTATAATTTGCAGGGACCCAGTTGAGATATTTTCCACTTAGGGCTTTAAAATTTTTCCAGTGTGTTTTCTTTAAAAGTCAGACTTATTTTTGATGTAATCTTTGTCCATTTCAATGTTTTATGTGCTAACATATATTCTATTACTGTATCCAAAGAGAGCACTGCAGTTAATGTGAGTATGAATTTTGCATCTATAAATGATAATGTGCCTAGCTGATAGTCATATTTTTTTCTTTCAAATAGTACTAGTTTGTTTTATTTTTGAGATCCTTAGGCCCAATGGATAAGTTATCTGCTGCCTTAGAAAATCTAATTTAATCAACACTAAATGCTTAAATCCTTTTCTTGTGAGCTTTGCACATCCCTGTAGCTGAACAGATCCTATTTTCTTTGGTCTCTTAAATGATTTCAAACTACTTCTTTTGTTAGATGAGTTTAGAATTTCCTTGGATTTCCCTTCAGTTATCCATTAGCATGGGGGACAAGAAGAAATTTTCCTGAAAGTAAAGGGTATCATTTTTAGTTCAGAGATTCCAGGGGAAATTTACACATATCATGTGGAGAAAGGGACAACTAGTCTTTTTGTCTAGATCTCCACTTGGAGTCCTTATGTGTTTCAGGAACCTCTAGATCAAAATTGGATTATCTATATTCTCACAGCAACCTAGAAATATTATTTAGTATTAAACAGCTCAATGAGTGCAGACAAATATTTGGCATTAGGGAAGGAGACATGGAATAAGATAAAATTTTCCAGTCCTGTGATGATACAAAAAGAGTTTTCAATCACCAAGCCAGTTTGGTTCCATATTTCAGTGAAAACAATGGGATGACTTCCATTCAACTCAAATCCCTAATCTCAAAGGGGAAACCTGACCTACATGTGTTCTGGAGAACAGTGTAGTGTCCAGGTATATTTTTTAGATGAAAAGTCAGATTTTCTTTACTTTGGGGTACAGAAGTCCATTTTCATCACCAAAGCAACACTTGTTAAATACAAAACAAGCAGCAATAATTTATAAGCCTTGTAAAATATTCTTTTTTGTTGAATTTATATAACTGTTGGAATCAATTGTGATTTTCATCTATTATTGTATGACTGCAATTAATGGAATACTACAATTTCCAAATATAGCAACATGTTGTACTAGATAGGCCATTGGACTGAGTCAGGAAAACTTGGGCTCAAATTTACTTGAGATATCTACTAGCTGAATGACACTATGAAAATCATATAATCTTTCTGTGCCTCAATTTTCTCACTTGAAAATGAGAGAATTACACTCAATGGCCTCTGCAATTCCTTCCAGGTTGGAATATATGATCCTATGAATTGAAAATTAATAGTGTTCCTTTTATCTTTGGAGAAGCTTATCATGGGTATGAGTAAGTTATCCCCTTACAAATGAGAAATTATGAAGAACTGTAGTAGAGGAAATGGCTAACTGAAAAAGAAGATGGACTGATCACATGACTAGATTGAATGCTAACTGTTAATCCATAAGCTTCTCTATAGGAGAAAGCAAGGAACACTCTTGGTATGTCAGGTATTACACCCCCCCCCCCCCCCCCGTGGTGAATATATGGCAAATAAGGCACAGTGTCTGCCCAGAATGGTCAAGAATGAATGGTCTTCCATGTGCATTGTTTGAAAGTTTGAAAGAATGCTCACCAATGAAATTAACCATTAATTCAAGTATTTTTATTAATCACTTTAATCAAGCAAAGCTCATGTAAGTCTGCAAAATACTGGCACAATTATCTAAATATATTAGAATAAATTTTTCCTGAAATATTTTTTTACCTTTCATATTATCACAAAAGTTTAATAGATTGAAGTTATCACATAAAATATGTGACACTAACCTCATTTTCAAAAAATAGTTTTTATATTATCATGAGTATATTGGTAGAATACTATTTTGTAAAATGTTAACCAGAATGCAGTTATTATGTGTCTACAAACACCAGGTATTTTGTTAGGTACTGGTGAGATAAAGACACAATGAAACAGTTTCTGGTCTCAGGAAGTTTATATTCTATCAGATTTCTACATATCTAACATTCACATACACAAGCATAAGCAGCACTTCTACTAAATCAATGTAATGTAATTTGAGTGTGGAAAGGGAATTAAGGTATCAGGAAAGACTTCATGTTGACACATACATATTTTATCCTAAAGGCAATGGGGAGAGGGGAGGCAGATTTTGCTGAGTAGGATGATGGTGTGGTCATACCTGTGATTTAGGAAAATCATTTTAGCAGCTATATTGAGACTGATTTTAAATGGGAAAAGACTTAAGACAAGGAGATAAATTAGCAGATACATTAATTATGTAGGCAGGAGATGATGAGGGTCCAAATTCTGGTGGTAGGTATGTGAAAATAGACAAGAAAGAAAAATGTTTGGGAGGGGGGTATATTTGTCCATTTTAGATCCAAGAGGTAAGAGAGTTAAGAGTCCAGGAAAACATCTTTGTTGCAAACACAAGTGACTAGAGGGTTTGTGATGTCCTCAATAGAAGTAGGTTGTTGGGATGAGAAATAGGTTTGGAGTAAAAATAAGTGTGTTATCTTGGAAGTGATAAATTTGTGATGTCTCTGTGACATCCATCTCAAAATGTATAACTAAAACTGAAGATATGTAACCAGAGCTCAGTAGAAGAAATAGGACTGACTATGGATATTATCAGCATATAAATGGCATGTCCATGGTACCTTATGAGATCAATAAGTGTAGAGAGATAAGATAAAAGGACACAGGACTAAATCTTGGAGTATATGCATGGTTTGGGGCTGTGATATGGATAATGACCCATCAAAGGAGACTGAGAAAATGTTTTCTGACTGGCAGGAGGAGAACCAGGACTGGGCCATCAAAAAAACTGAGACAGGAGAAGGTATCTAGAAAAAGGTGCTTAACAGTGTTAGGTAGTACAAAGGGATATAGAAAGTTGAGGACTGAGTAAAAGTGACTTCTTGTTCAGTAGTGTCCAAATCTTTGCAATTTGGGTTTTCTTTGAAAAGATACACGAGTGATTTGCTATATCCTTCTCCAGCTCATTTTATAGATGAAGATGTGAGGCAAAGAGAGTTAAGTGACTTTCTCAGTGTTACACACCTACTAAGTTTCTGAATCTGCATTTGAATTCATGAAGATCAAGCCCAGTATTCTATCCACTTTAGCAGCTTGCTGAACAAAGTTCACTAGATTTGGATCTGTCTTATAGTATCTTGATTTCTCATAAAGTCAATAGCTTCCATTTGATCCAATATAATTTTTTTTAAAGCAATTGGTGTTAAGTAACTTGCTCAAGGTTATACAGCCAGTTATTTTTGTGTGGGTGCCAAGTATCTGAGGCCAGAACTAACCCCAGGTCTCCCGATGCTTACTTACTGCACCACCTGGCCCCTCCTAAGCAATTGGGGTTAAGTAACTTGCTCAAGATTACACAGCCAGTTATTTTGTGTGGGTGTTAAGTATCTGAGGATGGAACCAAACCCAGATCTCCCAACTCTGGGGCCAGCGCTCTTACTCACTAAGCCACCTGGCTGTCCTGATACAATATAATTTTGGAGGAATTATTCTCTTCAGTGAGTTTTTGAAATTCTTTTTCCATCTGGCAAATTCAGCCTTTTAAAGCATTCTTCTCCTCATTGGCTTTTAGGGCCTCTTTTGCCATTTGAGTTAGTCTATTTTTTAAGGTGTTATTTTCTTCACTCGAGTTGTTGACTCTTTTTTCATGATTTTCTTTCATCATTCCCTTTTCTCTTCCCAATTTTTCCTCCATTTCTCTTGATTTTCAAAATCCTTCTTGAGCTCCTCCATGGCCTGTAACCAATTCATATTTTTCTTGGAACCTTTTGATGTAGGAGTTCTAACTTTGTTGTCTTCCTTTCATTCTATGCTTTGATCTTTTTTGTCTCCAAAATAAAGGATTCTATTGTGTGTTTGTACTTCCTCAGCTTGTTTATCTTGCCACTCAGTTACTTGACTTTTGAGATCTTTGCCTGGTAGAACTCTCTTTCCAAAGAGGAGAGCTTTGTCCCAAATTACTGGGGTTTTCACAAATGTTGTCACAGGTCTGAGAAGGGTGCCCTCTCTATAGACACCATGCTGGCAAACTGGCATTTCTCAGCCCAAGACCACCTCCCAAGAAAGCAACCCAGATCCAAGCAGGTCAAAACAACAGTGATTACCATGGCTCTTTTATCCCTCTGTGATCTGTAGGGCAGGAGCTCCTGAGTCAGCCATGGGGCATAAGCTATAGCTGCTGTGCCTCTGCCACCTCTCGCCCTGGGGGCAGGGGTGGGACCCTGTCCTTCCTTTCCAACAGAGTTCTAGAACTGAACTTTTAACTTTCTTTTTGGCATTTATGGGTTGAAAAGAGTGGAAACCACCACAGATACTGATGATTCCCTTTCCCTAAGTCTGCTCTGGCCACGGCTACCTCCCTGGGCCCAAAACTGTATGGCTCATATGGGTCTGGGCTTGGCTCCCAGTATGCTAGGAAAGACCTTTCCTGTCAGCCAGCCAGGCTGCCTTCAGTGGGAGATTGTTTTCTCTCTGCCACTTTGTGATTTCTGTAGCTCTAAAACTTGTTTAGGGCCATATTTTATAGGTATTTGAGGTGGTCGTGCCAGGGTGTGGGGGCAATTCACAGAATTTCCTGCTTCTACTCTGCCATCTTGGCTCCGCCCCCCTCTAGAAAACTTTTGAACCCTCTTCTTCCCTAGATAATTGTTCCAAGTATGGAGGAAGTACATTTTAATCCTATGTCTATGAGAAAAAAGGCAAATATGGCCCCATATCTGGTGATAATTTAGAGACATTGGGTTCCACATGGAGAGCTGACATATACCCAAAAGTCAATAGACAGTAAATTTCCCACTGTATTTAAACACTTTGCTAGTCTTTTGTTTAGTATAAACAAAGAATCCAAATTTCCTGGATTTTAAATATTTATTGTCTAGTCTTTCTCCCCCTAAAGAAAAGTTTCTGACTAGGTTATTTTATGACTTAATGATCAAACTCAAACAGAAACAAATGTACATAAGGATATCACACATTGACTAACAAAATCACATACTAACATTATCTATCTTCTATTGTATATTTATTTTATTAAATATTTCCCACTTACATTTGATCCTTGTTTAGGGCATTCACTTGGTGGCATATTTTACACTTCTGCCTTAGACTAAAAATTTGAAGATATCCAAATACAACTAAAGATACTATATATTTTAAGGTAAGTTGAGTTCCAAAAGACAGATAACTACATATGTAGAAAATCCTCAACAAATTGAAAAAAATGTAAATTTGACAAGATAGAAGATACAGTTCTTATAGTATTACTTTTATTATATAAAGTCAATAAATTAAAGAAGTTCCTTAAGATAAATAAGACCTTTTTTTAGCAGAACTTTCATTGAAAAATGAGAATTATTAAAATGATTGAATAGAAATAATATAAGGTAAAAATCAGTTATGATGATTTTTAGAGGCCTTGAAATGTTATAGAATTAAAGTAAAAAATATGTGTGTATGGTTTTATAAAAATTCAATTTCCTCCAGAGGCAGATAAAAGGTTTGATAAACCAAGGAAGAGATGTGATTTTAGTAAGAATTAAAAACAACAATAGCAACAACAACAAAACAACAACAAAAACCTTTAACCTTTAACAATATTTTTGTTGATCTTTTATTTCTGCACTGCCTACATTTCTGTATATATTTCCACTCTCTTCCCCCTCACAGAGAGGGGGATATATAACTCTTATAATATGAACAAGGGTAGAGATCACAGCTCAGCAAACCTAAATATCACATCAACTAAATCCAACAGTCTCTCAACACCACAAGATTGGACCTTCTTAACTCTGATTTCAGACCAAATTGGTCATCATAATTTCATAACATTAATTTTTTTCATTTTGTTGTTTGTTCTTTCTATTTACATTGTTGCAGCCACAGTGTATAGCATTTTCCTGGGTTTACTTATATCACTTTTTGTAATTTTCATAATTTCTCTCTGTATTCAAGAACAACAAAATAACAAAACCTGAGTACTGTGAAAAAAGGTACTTCTTTTGGGGAATAATATACATAATATAATATACATAAAATAATATACATAAATGTATGTATATGCATGTATGTGTATTTATGCAGATATGTATATCTATCTATCTATCTATCTATCTATCTATCTATCTATCTATCTATCTATCTATCGATCTATCGATCTATCATCTATCTATCCATGTATCTATATCTTTTATCTGATCCCCAGAATGGTTTGGTCCATTCAAACATACATGAAGAGTACATTAGTGTACCTGTCTTTCCACCACCTTTCCAAACCATTTTTGCTAGTGTTGTTTATTACATATGAGATGGTACTTCAGCATTGTTCTCATGTGAAATTCTTTTATCATTCATACTTTGATTCATTTGTCCACATAATGGTCACAATAGTTTCAATTTCTTCTTTTGGGAACTGTTTGCTCATGTCTTTTGAGCACTTCTATATTTAGAGAATAGCTGTAATAAAATTATACTATTTTTGGAGTGACAAATGTGTCCTATGCCTTCCTATCTCCTTGCTTAAAAAAATGATTATCTGTAATGTCTTCCTTCTCCCAGATCACCAATTTAATTCATAGCCATTCTTTCAAATGGCACTCCACCTGGAGCTCTTCTCAGATACCCTAAATGTACTTGCTGATACTAAAAATAGAAAGGTCTATTGTCTTCTCAGCATGTTTATGTACGACATAAAAAATAACCCAGGAAACATGACAAAGCTCATGCCATAATCACTCATTATTTTTGTGATTCATACAAGATAAGTTGGAACAACATGTGAGTATGTGGTAAGGAAAGATTTTCTCATAGAAGAAAGAAAACAATTAATTGTATAAATCTTCTTCTATTACTATGCCACTCAGGATGGAACACAATAATTGAGATGTTGTCTGAAGAGAAGAAAGTGCTGTGAAACTAATATCTCCTAATTCCTTTAAGCTATGTCTGTCTTAATGCTGTAATGTACAAGACTAAATTATTTTTTCCCATTGCCATATCACATTTTTTTAATTCACAAAGAGTTTTCTGCTTACTACCCCATTCAGATCTTTTTCATATGTACTAATCACATCTACTCTTTCTTATACCTATAAATTGAATCTTTTGAATCCAAAGATTTTACATTATTTCTACTAAATTTCATCTTATTAGATTTAGCGCATGTGAAGATCTTTCTGAGATCTTGACTTTGCCTTCCAATGTGGTTGTTACCTCTTTTGGCTTTATGTCATCAGAAAATTTGATTATAAATTCATCTATGCCTTTATCTGAGTTATTAATAAAAATATTGAAGACTTCAGGGCCAGGTACAAAGCCCTAAGGAATGTCATTGGAGGCCTCTTTCCAAGTTGAACAAATGAATATTAATTTACTATGTGCCAAACACTATGCTTTATCTTGAGAATACATATTTAAAAAGATAAGGAGTCCTTGTTTTCAAACAACTCATAGTCTAATAATGGGATAAAAATACATAGAAGGGAGCAATGACCGGGGAAGAGAGGTTCTTCCTGGAGAGCAATAGATACGGTGAGTTTATATGTAGGGGAGTCAGTTGACATGCAATTTCTAGAAGTAATAGTAAGAAACAAACAAACAAATAAATAAATAAATTTGCCTTTTGGAGGGCATTTAGGGCTAAGTAACTTGCCCAAGGTTACACGGCTAGTTTTTGTGTGTGTGTGTTAAGTGTCTAAGACCAGAACCGAACTCCGGTCCTTCTGACTCTGGGGCCTGCGCTTTTACTCACTGTGCCACCTAGCCGCCCCCAGTAATATACGTTTTTGATTAATGTGCCCAGAACAAGAGGTAGAAGACGGGGGAGAGAAGAGAGAGGAGATTGATCATGTTTAGAGAGGATTCATGTACAACAATAAGCAGATTACAAGATTGCCTGGATTTATGACTGCAGGAATGGATGGAATTTTGAAGGTGTTTAAAACCAGCTAATAATCACATTGTACAATATGAATTAGTTGAAGAATCATTCTTATTTGGCATCATTCTACTGATTCATTGTGTACATGGTTTTCCTGGTAAATTTTTTTTCCTTTGCAAAAAAAAAAATCTATTATTTGTCTATAACCATGTCTCTTTGTCTCTCTCTGTGTTTCTTTTGTCTCTGCCTCTTTTTAAATTTGTCTCTGTTTCTCTTTATCTCTTTCTCTTCCATTTGTATTTATCTCTTATTTCTGACCCACCAGATGGAGACAGGAGTTTTCAAAAATAGCTCTGTTTTAAGTCTCTCCCTTTTCTACTAAAATGTACCTCCCAATCACTTCTTCCCTACTTGGTAGCATCCAACTAGATCCAAATTCATAAGTGTAATATTGCCTGGCTCAGGTGTTCCTATCTTTTCCTCAAGATTGGCATGAGTTTCTTCATCAAGCAATTTGCTAAAAATCTAGAAAACCTATTTCATCAGAATTTATGTAATTTACCAGTTGTATATGCTTCTTTGTGTCCTATAGTGAACTGCAAAGTCAATACAGCAGTTTGATATGATAACCAAAAATAAAAATGTGAACTGCTGGTTACATTAAAATGTATCATATTTTGCACAATTCAGAATATATATGCATTACTGTGTTCAATTCTGAATGCTCTATTTGAAGAAAGAGTGATAAGCTGGTGCGTCTGGAATAGGGCAACTAGAATGATGAAAGACAGTGAGTCTATACCATGTGATAAGAATCTGTTGAAGTAACTAGGAATATTTAAACTGGAGAAGAGAACATTTTAGGTGGGGGGGGGTAGCTGTCTTAAAGCATTTGCTATGTTGGCATTTGGAAGGGGAGTTTGATTTATTCTACTTGCATGCAAGTAACAAAATAAAGAACAATAATAATAACTGACATTTATATACAACTTAACAATTTAAACTTATTTTTTCATTTGACCATAATAATGATTCATTTTACTGATAAGGAACCCAGCTATAACTATTAAGCCTTTCAAGAAGCAATTGAACCCAAGACTTTCTGACTCCAAGTACAGTCCTTTATCCAGTCTCTACTATGCCAGCTTCTCTTGGTGGGTAGAAGTTGTAGAGACTTAAGCTTTTACTGAAGATAACAGACAAATGACTAGAGTTACCCAAATCTAGAACGTATTATCTTTTGTTATACTGGATATTAAACTTTACTTGGGAACTTCCAGTTTCGTTGGGATGACTACTTCTGGGCTATGCTTCATTTTTTCTGCAGACTGCTCTAATTCTCCAGACTGTTTCTATCATGATGCAGGAGCTTCTTCACTCTGGATGTGCACAGCAGTCAATCAATTAATCAGTAAACATTAAGTGCCTACTATGTACCAGGCCCTGTGCTAAATGTGGGGGGATATAAAAAGGAAGCAAAAGTATTTGCTTTCAAGGAGCTTACAAATTAATGAGAGACAACATCCCCACAAATATATTCAAAGCAGCAACTTTTGTATAGGATGAACAGGAAATAGTTAAAAAAAGAAATGCATTGCAATTAGGAGGGGTTGAGGAAGTATTTTTGTAGAAGATGGGATTTTAGTTGGAAATTAAAGGAAGATAAAGGAAGTCAGTAGTTGGAGTGGAGGAGGGAGAGTAGTCTAGGAATAAGGGATAGTCAGATAAAATGACTGGAGCTGAAAGATGAAATGTGTTATTTGAGGAATGGTTAAAAGGCCACTGTCCTCGAATCAAAGAGTATATGTTGGGGAATAAGTAAGAGGACTGGAAAGATAGGAGAAGGCTAGATTAAGGAGATCTTCAAGTGCCAAGAATAACATTTTTATGTGATTGCAAAGGTGATAAGGACTCACTGGATTATATTGAGTAGGGAGGTGACATGATTAGAGCTGTGCTTTAGGACAAACTTTAGTGACTAAATAGAGGACAGACTGGAGTGGGGAGACACTTGAGGCAGAGAGACCTATAGTCAGACTCAGGTCTGCATTTGAGTGGTGGCAATGTCTGAGACAGAAGGGGACTATTTTAAAAGATGTTGTGAAGGAGAAATTGATAGACCTTTGCAAAAGCTCAGATATGGTGACTGACAGACAGTGAGGAATCCAGAATGACTTCTAGGTTGGGAGCCTGTGGGACTGGGAGGATGGTATTGCCTTCTATAGTAATAAGAAGGTAGGAGTGGAGGAGGGTATGGGGGAAAGATAATAAGTTCTCTTTTGGACATATTAAATTTAGGAAGTCTGCAGGACATCCAGTTCAAGATGTCTAAAAGGTAGTTGGAGGTTTGAGATTAGATGTCAGGAGAAAGAATGGGATAGGAAAGGTAGAATCTATTATCATCAGCAGAGAGATAGCAATTAAATCCATGAGATCTGATAAGAACAACAAAGGAAGTCTTATAGATGGAGAACAGAAGAAGGCCTAGGATAGAACTCAAAGGAAACAGAGGAGTGGTCAGATAGGTGGAAGCAAAAACAAGCAAGTGGTGTCCTGAAAACCTAGAGAGAAACGAGTATCAAGAGGAGAAAATGCTGAACAGTGTCAAAAGTTGTGGAGAGGTCAAGGAGAATGAGGACTGAGAAAAGGTCACTGGATTTGGCCACTAAGAGATCATTAGTAACTTTGGAGAGAGCAGTTTTGGTGGAATGATAAGTTTTGAAGCCAGATTATAAAGGGTAAAGAAGACGGAGGAGAGAAAAGAAAGTAGAGGAACCTACTGTTATGGCCTTCAAGGAGTTTAGCTACAAAGGACAGAAGAGACAGAGGACGATAGTGGGGTAGAAGAATCAACTATAGATTTTTCCAGGATTGGGGAGACATGAACATATTTGTAAGTAAGAGGAAATGAGCCAGTAGAGAGGGAGAGATTGAAAATAAGTGAAAGTGGGGTGGCTAGGTGGTGCAGTGAGTAGAGCACAGGCCCTGGAATCAGGAGGACCTGAGTTCAAATCCGGCCTCAGACACTTAACACAAAAACCAGCCATGTGACCTTTCCAACTGCCCTCCAAAAAGCAAAAAAAAAAAAGTGAAAGACTAGGGATGATAAATGGGTCAATATGCTGGAGGAGAAAGTTTGGAATGTGTTCTTTTGAACAAGTGGAGACTTAGCCTTTGTAAGGAGTAAGGCCATTTCATCATGTGAAACCAGGGAGGAAGAAGAAAAAAGTGATAGAAGCCATCTGAGTGATAGGAAATGAGGGAGAAGGGGGAGTTCATAATGAAAGGCCCTGATTTTTTTTCTGCTAAAGATAAGTCAAGGTTCCTAGTTGAAAGAGTGGGAGGGAGAGAGTGAGACAATGGGAGATTTAAAGAGATATAAAAAAAGGTTTAGGAGAGCCAACAAGAAGAGAACAATAGTGATTGTCTAGTTGCAGTGATGGAAAAATTGACATTATTTAACATACATTTGTAGGGGATTTCATCAAAACAATTATGTGATTTTGTCCACCTTTATTCAGTAGTATGTGTGTAGAAGTCAAGGTGGGGAGAAGAGGAAAGTGTGACTAGTGTAGAGGAGATATCCTGGGAGGGAATGGAGGTTTCAACGGATTGAAGGTCATGGTGCAGATGAAGAACAGTGTTATGTAAGAGAAGGCAGAAGGAGAGATGAAGAGCTAATAGATTGTGGTCAGATAAGGAAATTTCAGGATTCTTGAACATGGAGATGATACATTCGTGGGTAATGGGAAGCAGGATCTTTGTGTGTGACTGAAGTGGGGTGGAGGTATAGTTCATCTTAGACAAGTAGCTTATGGGACCTAATAGTTTGTTTGAAGGTGAGGAAATGGAGGGAATTAGAACAGCAAACTCTGGAGATTTCACCTTTTTTTGTCTTTGATAAGAAACTTCTCTATGTGGCTCATTATTTTAGGCAGTCACAAGCTATGTTTCATTTTACTCTTTACCTGGACCGTTTTTTGACAGCATTACTGGTTTTCTTGTCCTCTTCTTGCTTCCCTGTAATCTTTACATTTATGGAATCATGATAAAGTAAATTCTGACATTGCTCCTAGAAGGAGTATATCAATCTGTTTCTTTATGGCACTATTCAGTATCCCATTAACTCTCTTATTGAAAGTGACTCTCCTTGGCCACCACTATGCTATGTGTGTTGTCTTTCTTTAGCTTTTTGAGGATGGTGACTAATTTTCTTCCTTTTTTATTTTCATGCCTAGTGCTGAGCACTCTACTTGGCACATTGTCATGACTTTGCATGTACTTTTTGATTTATTTGTTCTTTCATTTTGACTTCACTCTTATTGAAAAATAATATCCTATATTCATTTTCAAGGACTCTTATAGTTGTTGGTAATATCAAATATTTAAATATTAAAAACCTGTCTTCAGAACTTGAGAAAGACATTAGACATATTTCCTGTTAGAGACATAGATGCTGTTGTTTTTTAAACTTCATAATATAAAAATAATCACTTCTTATAAAATATTACTTGAGAGTGAAGTAAGGCTTATATTGCATGCTGTAAAAGAGTATTGCTGGGGAATGGGTAGGACTGGGAATCCAGGTAGCAAATTAGATTGATGTGTTGTCCTTGATACACTGACATTTCATTTCTGAGGCCTACCCAGTCTGAAACAAAGTCATTTTTTATACTTGTTCAAAAATCCCAAGAGAATGACTTCAGGTAGTCTCAAACTAGTTTCTCATGTACAAGAGGACATATCAAAAAATCTGTCCTGGACTGATAGTAATTTGTCATTTTCAGTTCAAAAAAGTCACTGGATTATGAGCATGAAACAAACAATAACAAAAAAGAGGTATTGCTTAACTACATGTTTTCACCATCAGCTAGAATTCACTAGTCTACTGGAAGAACTGAAAAAAAATCTTGTAGAATTAATGAAAATTATATGAAAGAATATATGTGATATAATTTAAAAAACTTAATGAGTCATGTCAAGATAACTAATATTGCTATTGTTATTACTGTAATTGCTATTATTATTGTTGCTGTTTTTGTCATTTTTGTGCTGGTGATTTCATTCAGCTCCTGCTGAGGAATTTCTCTACTAGTGCATATTGGCAACATCTTGGCAACTTGTAGTAACTTAAGAGTTGCTAGAAAACACTGATAGCAAGAGTGACTTTTTTAGGGTCACATACTACATGACCCTAGAAGCAAGAAATTAATCCGAGTCTTTTTGGCCAGCTTCCTATTCACTATGCTATACTGTTTCAATAATTTTTGTAATTTCTTTTTTAATTGATGACTTTTTCTTATAAAAAAATTTATCATATAGTACAAAGAATATTATACAAGGAGTCTAGAAACCTAAATACTAGGCTTTGTAGTAAGGAGCTATGTAATGTTGAGCATGTCCTTTGGCTTTCTTGAGTCTCCCATAGTTTCTGTATCTGTAAGAAAAGGTAGATACATCTGATAATCACTAAGCTCTTACTGTGTGAATTTAATAATGAGGTTGAGAAAAGAACTATGATTTCTTTGGTATAGAGATCTCCCAAGTAAGGAAACTTCTATCAATGCAAATTGGTATTTTCTCTGCGACTCAGAGTCTTAGAGAATTAATTTGTTGTTGTTTCAGTTATAGATGAATCTTTGTGATCCCATTTGGAATTTTCTTGGTAAGAAGTTGGAATGTAGGGGAGGTTAGGTGGTGCAGTGAATAGAGCACCAGCCCTGGAGTCAGGAGGATCTGATTTCAAATCCAGCCTCAGACACTTAACACAAAAACTAGCCATGTGACCTTGGGCAAGTCCCTTAACCCCAATTACCCTGCCCTCCACCCTCCAAAAAGACTGGGGTGGCCAGGTGGCTCAGCAAGTAAGAGCACTG
This sequence comes from Petaurus breviceps papuanus, assembly GCF_028583685.1. Lineage (NCBI taxonomy): Eukaryota > Metazoa > Chordata > Mammalia > Diprotodontia > Petauridae > Petaurus > Petaurus breviceps. The sequence continues at coordinate 1,507,279 of NW_027187324.1, forward strand.
GCTGCAGTGTTGGGATGATGTGGGGATCAAATCCGGGCTCAGATACTTAGCACCACACCCAGAAATAACTGGCTGTGTAACCTTGAGCAAGTTACTTAACTTGCTTTAAAATTTTGCTTTTTAAAAAAAGTTGGAATGCTTTGTCATTACCTTTTTGAGCTTATTTTACATATGAGAAAAGTATTACGTGACTTAGCCATGGTCAGACAGCTGGTAAGTGTCTGAGGCCAGATTTGTACACAGACAAATGAGTCTTCCTGACTTCACATCCAGAACTCTAGCCATTATACTACCTAGAGAATTACTTAGAACAATAAAAAGTTAAGTGATGTGCCCAGGGTCACACTATTAGTGTGGGAGATGGGTGATAGTGCTGGTAAAAATTTAAGAATCTACTTTCCAACAAAAAAAATACCATGGCACACTTTTGTGCATTATTAATATATTTTTTTACCACATTGTCAAGTCTGAACAATAAACTACAACATTAAATAAAGCCATGATTATTAGCATGTGTGGATTTCTGATGTGTAAATGCTCATATTGAAAATTTTAAAATTGGCCTGCTAAAAAGGTAGAAACCAGATTCAGCATACACTGGGGTCTAAGCCAGATTGTCCTAAGTCCTAATCAAATACTCTCTATATATTGCCACACTATTTAGTATATCAGATATGAAACAAATCTAGCCAACCATAAGGAAATATACCTGATTTAGAATCAGAGGACCAGATTTCAAATCCTGACTCTAATCAGTACTATGTATATAACTTTGGGAATTCATTTTTTTTCCTTCTCTTTTCCAAGGTCTTCAGGTTTAAATTGGGGGATATTGGCTATATGACCTTTTTTTTAATTTTTAAAATTTTTTTAAAGCAATCAGGGTTAAGTAACTTGCTCAAGGTTACAGGGCTAGATCTTTTTGGGTGGGTGCTAAGTGTCTGAGCCCGGATTCGATCCCCAGCTCATCCCGACACTGGGGCTGGTGCTCTTACTCGCTGTGCTACCTGGCCGCCCCCTATATAACCTTAAAAATGCCTTCTATTTATACATCTATGGTCATATCATCTTAAGATAAGATCTTTACTCTCTCTATACCTCCAATTTCTATTTAACAGACTGGTCTACACATAGAAGTACTTTAATTTTTTTTTGCTCAATTTTTTTTTCACTGAATTATTTAGTGAAGCTGGATAAGCTATATTTTCATTACTTCTTTTCTTGTTTTTTCTCTTTTTAAAAATTTTATCCAAATGCTTTATAAATTTCCAGTTTACATCATTCATTCCTGCAAGATTTTGAGTCACAAATTTTCTCCCCAAATTTTTCCCCTACCCAGCACCCCAAAATAGCGGTCCCACAGGATATCCCCTCCTCCAATCTGCTCTCTTTCATATCTTCTCCCATACCCCCTTCAACTTTTCCAGTAGGGCATAGTGAATCTCTACACCCCAGTGCCTGTATATCTTATTTCCCAATTACATTTAAAATCGTGTATATATATAAAACATTTGATTTTAACACATTGAATTCCAGATTCATTCCCTTCCTCCCTTGTCACACACCCTTACTGGGAAAATAAGCAATTAAGTATAGGTTATACATGTGTAGCTAATGTAAAACATTACCATATTGGATATATGGTAAAAGACTGACTATATTTCCCTCCCTCCTATCCCAAATCTCACTTGTTCTATTCTCTACTTTGATCCTGTCCCTTTTCAAAAGTGGGTGCTTCCAACTTCCCTGCCCCCCCAGTCTGCCCTCCCTTCCACCATGCCCCCTCTCATCCTCTTCCGCCCTACTCTCCTGTAGGATGATACCCTATTTAGTGTGTATGTCATTCCTTCCCTGAGCCAGATTCAATGAGGATAAGGTTGACCCATTCCCTTTTGCCTTCCTGTTCTTCCCATCCATTGTAGCCATTTTCCCTTGCCTCTCCTATATGAGATAGTTTACCCCATTCTGTCTCTCCCCATATCATCTCATTATATCCCTCTCTCATCTCTTAATTTCACCTTTGAAGTATCATTCCTTCCTGTTAAATTGGTCCTGTGCCCTATATCTATGTATACCTGTACACATATATACACACATTCACATATGTATTCATATGCCCATACACACACATTATATATATATATATATATATATACACACACACACACACACACACACACACATATATATATATTCTCCTTAACTAATTTCATAGTGAGAAAAGTTTCATCAGTTACAATGATCATTTTTCCATGTAGGAATGTAAACACTTCAACTTTGGTAAGTTCCTTACGATTCTTTTCCCTGTTTACCTTCTCATGCTCTCTTGCTTCTTGTATCTGAATGTCAAATTTTCTATTCAACTCTGGTTTTTTCATCAAGAATACTTGAAAGTCTTCTATTCCACTGAATAACAATATTTTCCCCTGAAACATGATACTCAGGTTTGCTCAGTAGGTGATTCTTGTTTTTAATCCCATCTCCTTTGAACTCCAGAATATAATATTCCAATCCCTTTGATCCCTCAGTGTAGAAGCTGTCAGGTCCTGTGTTATCCTGATTGTGTTTCCACAATATTCAAATTGTTTCTCCCTGGATGCTTGTAATATTCTCTCCCTGATCTGGGATTTTTGGAACCTGGCTATAATATTCCTAGCAGTTTTCTTTTTGGGATCTTTTCTAGGAGGTTATTGGTGGATTCTTTCAACTTCTATTTTGCCCTCTGATTTTAAACATCAGGGAGGTTTTCCTTGAGATTTTCTTGGAGGATGATATGTAGGTTCTTTCTTTGATCATGGCTTTCAGGCAGTACAATAATTTTAAAATTATCTCTCCTGGATCTATTTTCAGCATCTTGTTTTCTCATAAAGTCAATAGCTTCCATTTATTCCATCTAATTCTGAAGGAATGATTCTCCTCAGTGAGCTTTTGGGATTCTTTTTCCATTGGGCAAATTTGGCTTTTAAGGCATTCTTCTCCTCATTGACTTTTGGGACTCTTTTGACATTTGAGTTAAACTATTTTTAAGGTGTTATTTTCCTCAATCAGGCTGTTGACTCTCATTTCATAATTTTCTTGCATGGTTCTCATTTCTCTTCCCAATTTTTCCTCCACTTCTCTTATCTGCTACTTAAGGTCCTCTATGGCCTCTAACCAGCTTGTATTTTTCTTGGAAACTTTTGGTTCAGGAGTTCTGACTTCACTGCCTTCCTCCTGTTACATGCTTTGAGCCTTTTTGTCCTCCAAATAGGAATCTAGTTTTGGATTTCTCTGTTTGCTTTGCTTCCTTTGCCTGGTCATATTTCCACTCAGTAACTTCACTTTTGAGTTTTTGCAACAGTAGGACTCTGCAACCAGACAGGGGAACTTTGTCCCAGATGCTGGGGTTTTCTCAGGTGCCAAAGGTTTTAGTTGGTTGCCCTCTCTGAAGCCTCCTCATGCTCTGGCAAGCTGGCCACACACCCCAGGACCTCGACCCTAGATCATAATCCAGGCCCAAGCAGGTTAAAGCAAGAGAGACTACCCCTCAGACTGTTCACTTGGTCCTCCTACACTCTGCAGGCCAGGAACTGAAGCTGCCACATGGGGGAGGTGCCACAGCCCTCAGAGGCTTCTCCCTCCAGGGGATAAAGGCTGATGCATTCCCAACTACTGGATTCCAAAGTCCACACTGTATTGACCTCTCCTTTTGTCCTTAACATCTAGGTGTTGAAAATTCTGGAAACTGCCACAGCTGCTGGTGATCTGAAGTCCCTCCAGCCAGTTTTTGGTCAGGACCTAACTGGGGATAAAACCTCTGGCTCTTGTGGGGCTGGGGTCAGCTCCTAGACTGCCACACTGGCCAATAGCTACCAGCCTGCTGGGATGTTCTCACTGGGAGGCTAGCTTCTCTGTGTCATTTTATGGGTTCTGTTCTGCTCCAAAATTTGTTCAGAGCTCCCTTTTAAATTAAATGGGGGAGGTGGAAGATGGAGAACCTTGGAAGTCCTGTTTCTACTCCACCTTCTTGACTCTGAGTCCCCCCCCCCATCACTTCTTTTCTACTCTGGCATACAGAATATCAGATATTTTGGAAAGTTAGAAGTTTCTGATATAATTATTTCTAAATTTTAATACTTCTCTAATTAATCATTATATTGAGAAACTGATTCAATTTTTTTTAGTGTCCCATAAATTATAAAATGTATAATAAACACTTTAAATCCTAAAAGTTTAGATACTTACATGTTTATTTTCATTTTTTTGTCTATCTAAAATTTTCTCATTCAGCATAGGGCTCATGGAACAGTGGACTGTCAACCAAGGCAGATGTAAGAACAGTTATTAAATTGAAATTTTACAAAGGTGTGAGTCACAACAACACAGTGTACTATGCTTTTTACTCTCTCATCATGGCATTCTTCTTTGTGGCCTGTAGTAGGCAAAAATGATTCAGACAGCAATGGTAAATAGTATTTCCTTCAAAATAATAAACCAAAAGCCAGTACTAAGTCAATGAACTTTCATTTTAGATTCATTGACTAGAGAAAAAAGTCTAAGCATCTCCTACAGACAAATTAGGAGGAGGGGACAGAACTTTTTAAGCAGATCCAGAAATCTGATTCCACTGAATAAGATTTAACTGACACCTGCTAACCAACATTGAAATAAAGAGGTCATTTCACTAGAAATTCATCAATTTCATCCATCTAATAAGACTGAATTCATTAAGTTGTATAATGGTTCTTTATTTCAAAAGATGGAATATCATGAACCATTTGTACAAATGGTTAGTTTGACATCTGGAACTTTTAGAAACTTTCAAGTGCCAGGTGGTTGAATGGTTGAATTTATGCAAAATGAAATATTGGGTTAATTTCCCACCTACCAAAGGTGCTGTATTTGAAAAAAAAAAGACAACATTCTTTTACACTAGCCATTATGTTGTTATAATTGCTTAATTTAAACTACTGTGATAACATGAAGTTTTACAGAAACTTTTCAAGAAATAAAGTTTTCTGATTTTCTAAAATGGAAAAGGATATATCATAGTAGGTAGAAGTATAGGGACTGTGTGAGGCTTAGTAACTAAGAGAATTGCTGAATACATGAAAAAATGAATAGAAAGGAAATGAGGCATTCTTCACTTTGCTGCTGAACAGGAGTTAGTCAGCATTCAAGAACATCAGAAGAAAACCTAAATCAATGATTCAAAATTTGTCTGAATTTAAACAAATTTCCACCACACTGCACTGAAATCTATTTATCCACTGTAGAGGATCTTGTCTACTGTTTGCCAAATTGTTCCTAAACTTAATATACTTTACTGATCCAATAAGAGGAAATTAAATTTCATTCAGCTCCAAAGCCCTTTTTGTGGCAAAAAAAAATGAACAAAATTGATTCAATTTAATTAAAAAGGTATAGTTAACAAAAATATGAATTTAGATGACCATTTGGGGTGGGGTGTCAACTAAAAATAACTATCTAAAAAGTTGTACTGGTTTTTAATTTATTTTATAATTGTATATTGAATATCTGCTATATATGAGTTTATACAGCCTCATGGACTTAGAGATAAAAGGGATATGAGAGGTCACCTAGCTGATTCCCTTCATTTTATGGATTAGAAAAATGGAACTGACAGAGGGTAAGTAATTTGTCCAAAGTCATTTAGCTTGAAGTAGCACACCTAGGATTTTGACCAAGTTTTTATTTTCTTTGCTCTCGATTATATTTTTAAAATTATTTTAAACATTTTTTTAAGTTTTGAATTCCAAATTCCATCCCTCCTTCCCTTCTTTAGATAGTAAGCAATCATTTATAGGTTATGCATGTACAATCATGTAAAACATTTCCATATTAGTCATTTTTTACAAGTAGAATTGAATAAAATATAAATAATAATAAATGGAAATATAATGTGCTTTATTCTATATTCAAACAATATCAGTACTTTCTTTGGAAACAGATAGTATACTTCATAATTAGTCCTTTGGGATTTTCTTGGATCATTGTACTGCTGAGAATAGCTAAGTCATTCAGGGCTGTTTTTAATCAAACAATATTGCTATTATTATGCACAATGCTGTCCTGGTTCTGTTTATTTCACTTTGCATTCATTCATGTAACTCTTTCCAGGTTTTTTGACATCATTTTGCTTGTCATTTATTATACCACAATAATATTCCATAATAACATATATAGACCTTATTTTCCCCAATCAATGAATGTCCATTTGATTTCCAATTTTGGCCACCACAAAAAGATTTGCTATAATTTTTTATTCAAATAAGTCTTTCCCTCCCCCACCTTTTTTATGTCTTTGAGATATAGACATATTAGTATTAATCAAGGTTTTGTGATTCCAAAGCCAGTACCTTAGGCATTGTAGTACTTCATCTGTTTTTAGTAAATTTGACATCCTAGCCCTAAGGAAAATGTTATTAATGTTCAGTTGTTCAGTTTTACTTGACTCTTCTTTCTCTCTCAGCTACTCTGGCCCCCAACAATTATCTCTCTCTCTCTCTCTCTCTCTCTCTCTCTCTCTCTCT
>NW_027187324.1:1513911-1515723 GCF_028583685.1 Petaurus breviceps papuanus
CTCTCTCTCTCTCTCTCTCTCTCTCTCTCTCTCTCCTCTCCCTTTTCTTCCTTACCCTATCTTTCTCCTTCCCCCCCACTTCCTAACTTTTTGACATCTCCTCTGCTTCTGCATGTTTTCTTCTATACCAAAACAACTAACTTGAGGCTTTGTCTTGGAAATGGGAAATGAGACATACTATCTCCTTTTCTAATCTTGTCAACTTTCATGGATTCAATGATCTTCTTTATGCAAACAACTTCTAGATCTATACATCCCACTCATAGACTCTTTCCTGAGCTTCAGTCCCACATCATCGAATAACTGCTTGGCATTTCAAACCATATGTCCCAAAGGTATATCAAACTCAACATATCAGAAACAGAATTCTTTATTTTTCCTTATAAACCTTCACTTCTGCCCAACTTCTTTAGTACTATGGAGGACATCTACCATTCTTCCAGTCAAAAAACCTCACCATATCATATCAACTTATAATACTCACTCTCCTCCCCACATCTGATCATTTGCCAAATCTCATCATTTCTACATTCACATTCCATATATATGTATGTATATATATATATATAGATTAGAAAAAGGGATATATATATATATATATATATATGTCTCCCTTATTATTTACTTTCATAGCCAGTGTCCTAGACCAGCTCCTTATCTCATTTCACCTGCATTATTATGATAGCCTTCTAATTCATCATCTTGCCTCAAGTTTTGCTCCACTCCAATCTATCTTTCATTTCTTTATTAAAATGATTTCCCTAATGACCATGTCTGACCATGTTACACTTACACCTTCATTCTTTTTAAATTAAATTTTATGTTTATTTTTAGTTTACATCATTCATTTCCACAAGATTTTGAGTTACAAGTTTTCTCCATGTCTTTCCCCTACCCCCTATCACAAAGGAGTAATCCCACTGTATACTCCCTCCCCCAATCTGCTCTCTCCTATATACTCCCCCATTCTGCTCTGACTTTCCAGTAGGGCAAGATGTATCTCTATATCCCAGTGCCTGTATGTCTTATTTCCTAGTTGCATTTAAAAAATAATAATATATATTTTTAAACATTTGATTTTAAAACTTTGAATTCCAGATTCTTTCCCTTCCTCCCTCATTGCCCATGCTTACCATGAAGATAAGCAATTCAATATAGGTTGTACATGTGTAGCTACACAAAACATTTCCATAGTGGATATATGGTGAAAGAGTGATGATGTTTCCCTCTTTCTTATCCCTACCCTCACTTGTTCTGTTCTCTACTTTGACCCTTTCCCTTTTCAAAATTGCATGCTTTCAAATTCCCTCCCCCCCCAACCTGCCCTCCATTCCATCTTTCCCCCCTCTCATCCCCTTTCCCACTTCTCTCCTGTAGGGCAAGCTACCCTATTTAATGTGCATGTCATTCCATCCCTAAGTCAAGTTCAGTGAGAGTAATGTTGACTCATTCCCTTTTGCTTTCCTGTTCTTTCCCACCATTGTAACAGCTTTCCCTTTCTTCTTTCATCTGAAATAATTTACCCCATTCTGCCTCTACCCTTCTCCTCTCATATTCCTCTCACTTCTCAATTTCACCTTTTAAATATCATCCCTTCCTATTCAATTGGTTCTGTGACTTCCGTCTATATATACCTGTACACACACTCACATATGTATTCATACACCCATAAACCCTCCTATATAGACACATATGTATACATATATACATACACACATATCTATCTATGTATCTATCTATCATCTATCTATCTATCTATCTATCTATCTATCTATCTATCTATCTATCTATCTATCTATCTATCTATCTATC
>NW_027187324.1:1515733-1539805 GCF_028583685.1 Petaurus breviceps papuanus
ATCTATCTATCTATCTATCTATCTATCTATCTATCTATCTATCTATCCACATTTATACACCCTCCAAATATTCTCATACTGAGAAGAGTATTATAAGTTACAATTATCGTTTTTCCATGTGGGAATGTAAATAGTTCAACTTTGATAAGTTCCTCATGATTTCTTTTCCCTGCTTACCTTTTCATGCTTCTCTTGCTTCTTGTATCTGAATGTCAAATTTTCTCTTCAGCTCTGGTTTTTTCATCAAGAATGCTTGAAAGTCCTTTATTCCACTGAATGACCATATTGTACCCTGACCCATGATACTCAGTTTTATTGGGTAGGTGATTCTTGGTTTTAATCCCAGCTCCTTTGACCTTTGTAATATCATTTTCCAAGCCTTTCAATCCCTCATTGCAGAAGGTGCCAGATCCTGTTTTATTCTGATTGTATTTCCACAATATTCAAATTGTTTCTTCTTGGCTGCTTGTAATATTTTCTTCTTGATCTGGGAATTCTGGAACCTGGCTATAATATTCCTAGGAGTTTTCTTTTGGAGATCTTTTTCAAGAGGTGATTGGTGGATTCTTTCAACCTCCATTTTGCCCTCTGGTTCTAAAACATCAGGGCAAATTTCCCTGAGAATTTCTTTTTTTAAATATTTTTTGGTCTTTATTAATTTGTTTGTTTATTTTTAGTTTACAGGATTCAATTCCACAATTCCTTGAGTTTTAAATTCCCCCCGCCTCCTTCCTCTCCCCTACCCATGGTGGCATACAATTAAGTACAGAATCTGAAAATAGTTTCACATTTGACATTAGTCAGATTATAAAGAACACTTGTATCAGATGGAATGAACACTGTTAAAGAAGAAACAAAACAAAACAAGAAAAAGAGAGAGAGCAGGTAGTTTGCTTCAATCTATATTCAAACTCTTTTTTTATAGTTCTCTCTCTGAATGTAGACATCTCTCTCCATTGTGAGTCTTTTAGAGTTGACTTATTACCCTGCATTGCTAGGAAGAGTCCACTCTATCCAACCTGGTCATCACAATACGTTGTGTCTGTAGTTGTGTACAAATGTCTCCTGGTTCTGCTCTTCTCATTCTGCATCAGTTTGCATAAGCCTCTCAAGGTAAATATGAAATCTATCTGCTCCTCATTTCTTATAGCACAATAGTATTCCATTACATTCATGTACCAGAACTTGTTCAGCCATTCCCCAATTGATTGGCATCCCCTTAATTTCCAATTCGTTGCCACCACAAAAAGAACCGCTATAAATATTTTTGTATGTATGGTCTTCCTCCCACTTTTATGATCTCTTTGGGATACAACCCTAGAAATGGTATTGCTGGGTCAAAGGGTATGAAATTACTTATAGCCCTTTGGGCATAGTTCCAGATTGCTCTCCATAATGGTTGAATCAGTTCACAACTCTACCAACAATGCATCAGTGTTCCAATTTTTCAACATCCTCTCCAGCATTTTTCATTTTCCTTTTTTGTCATCTTAGGTAATCTGACTGGTGAGATGTGGTACCTCAGAGATGTTTTGATTTGTATTTCTCTAATCAATCATGATTTAGAGCATTTTTTCATTTGCTTATAGATATCTTTAATTTCTTCCTCTGAAAACTGCCTGTTCATATCATTTGACCATTTATCAATTGGGGAATGACTTGTATTCTTATAGATTTGACTTAATTCTCTGTATATTTTGGAAACGAGGCCTTTACCAGAGACACTGGTTGTAAAAATTCGTTCCCAAATGAAGGATGATTTGTGGGTTCTTTTTTTGATCAGGTCTTTCAGGTAGCCAATAATTTTTTAAACTATCTCTCCTGGATCTATTTTCCAGGTCAGTGATTTTTCCAATGAGATATTTCACATTGCCTTCTATTTTTTCATTTGTTTGGATCTGTTTAATAGTGTCTTGATTTCTCATAAAGTCACTAGCTTCCATTTTCTTGAATCTAATTGTGAAGGAATTATGCTCTTCAGTCAGCTTTTGAGATTCTTTTTTCCATCTGGCAAATTTGGCTTTTTAAAGCATTCTTCTCCTCATTGGCTTTTTGAGCCTCTTTTGCCATTTGAGTTATTCTCTTTTTTAAAGTGTTATTTTTCTTCAGTCAGGTTGTTGATTTTCTTTTCATGATTTTCTTGCATCATTCTCATTTCTCTTCCCAATTTTTCTTCTGCTTCTCTTATTTGGTTTTCAAAATCCTTCTTAAGCTCCTCTATGGCCTGTAATCAGTTCATATTTTTCTTGGAAGTTTCTGGTGAAGGAGTTCTGACATCATTGTCTTCCTCCTGTTCTAAGCTTTTATTTTTTTATCCCCCCAAAAAGAGTCCAAATTTGGATTGCTGTGCTTGCTTTGCTTCCTTTGCTTGCTCATGTTGCCACTCAGTTATTTGTCTTTTGAGCTTTTTGCCACAATTGAACTCTGCTTCCAGAGAGGAGAGCTTTGTCCCAAATCGCTGGGGTTTACTCAGCTGCTGGAGCTATTAGTTGGGTGTCCTCTCAGAAGCCTCTACTGGTTCTGGCACACAGGTCATGCACCCCAGTACCTCCTCCCTAGACAGCAATCCAGATCCAAGCAGGTTAAAGCAATAGCAATTGCCCCTCAGACAGGTCGCTTGATCCCCTTACAATCTTCAGGTCAGGCGCTCTGAAGCAGTCATGCAGCAGCAGCTCCCACGCCTCAGCCACTTCTCCCTCCAGGGCGGAGGCTGGATCACAATCCCAGAACCCCTGTTCCCACTAAGTCCATACTGAACTCTCACTTTGTCTTTGCATTTATGGGCTTATAATTCTGGAAACCACCACACCTGCTGGTGATCCACTCTCCTGAAGTCTCTCCAGCTGGGTCTGGTCATGGCCACCCTGAGGCTAAAACCATGGACTCGTGGGGCCCTTGGCTTGCCTCCCAGCATGCTGTGATGTACCCTTCCTGCCGGCCTGCTGGGCTGTCTTCAGTAGGAGGTTTATTGCTCTCTGTCACTTTGTGGGTTCTGTAGTCCTAAAGCTTTTTAGAGTCATATTTTATAAGTATTTGAGGTAGTTATGGAGGGGGCATACAGAATTTTCCTGCTTCTATGCTGCCATCTTGGCTTCACCTCCACACCTCCATTCTTTTGCCCCACTTCCCATCCCTACCATGCATAAACATTCAATAATTTCTCTCGCTTCCTTATTATCTCTGGAAATAATTATAAAATAATTTTGCATTTAAATTCTTCATAATCTTGTGTAGGGTATCTTTCTATCATTTCCAATGTTTTAAGATCTATTCCCCTTTAGGTAATTTAATCTAGCCATACTAACCTACTTGAAATTCCTCACTCAGGACCATCATCTCCTCTCTATATACCTTTGTTCTGGCTTTCTCCTATGTCTGGAATGTTCTCCATTATAACTTTTGAAAGGCACCATTTTCTTCAAGACTTAGTTAAAATGCCACCTCCTACAAGAGGCTTTTTCTGCTCTTCTCAGCTGTTATAGCCTTCCCAGCTGAGAGTAATTTTCATCCCTTTTGAATGTATCATATAGTTACCTATTTATTTACATTCTGCCTCTACCATTCTAACATAAGCTTCATGAAAGGAAGGAATGAATAAGCATTTATATAGTGCCCACTCTGTGCTAGGCACTGTACTTAGCAATGTTTATAAATATTATATTATTTGATCCTTGCTACAACCCTGAGAAGCAGAATCTATTATTTTCCCCAATTTTTAGTTGAAGAAACAGAGGCAAACAAAGATTAAGAGACCTTCTCAGAGCCATACAGGTAATAATTGCTTAAGGATGGATTTGAAATCAGAACTTTCTGACTCTGTGCCTAGTGCTTTATCTACTTTGGCAGCCCTACTCATGAACACAGGGCCTTTTTTTGGGGGCCTTTCTTAGCATTTACATGCTTTGAACAGTGTCTTGCACATAATGAATTAGTAACTACTTAAACTTATTGACTGACATCTCTCTTATTCAATAATGCCAATGAAGATAAATGAGGGAATAATATTAAATCATAGAAATCACTATATTTCATTGTGATGACTATACTATTTCCCTTTTATTATGCAGTTATACAACTGTCCTATCTTATTTATTTTTTTAATGTGTCAAGTACATGTAAGCTTTCAAAAAACATAGAGATATAATCTCTTAATGAACAAAATATATCAACATGCTTAAAAATAAAACTGGGACATGTGGGACTTTGTAGTATGTCATTTTTCTTTAAAGAGTCCTTTGTGAGTGAAACAAAATTGGTGTCAGATGTCTTCTTTTCTTGTTCATTTTATTCATTCATTTATTCATAGAAATAAAAATAGTGTCCTAAAAGTGGGAGATGCTGCTGTGAATAAAGCTTAGATCTACTTTTGTTCAGAATTTGTTAACTGGCAGTATTTTTCTCATTTTAATCTATTTGATAAAATTTATCCTCACTGTAGACTTATTGTAAAGCTTTATTGATTGAACTATGTGACACTTTAGTATAAAAAACAAGATATAGAGATTTGTAAGCTATCAGGAGATTATTACATTCATTTTATTACTGATAACTATAGAAAATTTTGTCCACTTTTAGGAATACACTGTGAACTTTCCAGTCCTTGGGAAAATATTATGACAAAACTTTTACATTATTGAAATCATAGTGAATGGATATTACAATGAAAAATTTATTAGGGCTTCTACTAAGTCATGTTGAACTTATTAAACTACCCTAAACAAATATGAAGCAGAGGTAGGAAAGTCTAGTGACTAGAACACTGCTCAAGTTAGAAAGAGAAAATCATTATAATTTTGTTCTCTGCCCTCAACTGATTGTATGATCCTAAACAAGTAATTGAAACTTTCATTGCTCAAACAGTTTTGTAAGATTGAGTTACCGAAAAATTTTAGATTTTCATTGTTAGAGGAAATTGTCTTTCTGGCAGAATATATTAATAGAGAAATCACAGATCAAGTCCTAAGAAAACAAAAAAAATATCGATATACATGTATGTATATGCACACATACACATGTGCCTAATGACTCAATCCCTGAAAGGACAATTATCCTAGATGATCTGCCAAGGCTTAATCACTAGCTTGAGTCAATTAAGCCAGGGAGTAAAAAGATAAATGACCCTTTAAATGTAAGACCTTAATTCTTCCAAGGAAGCTGAACTCCAACCCAACTTCTGGAGATCCTAAATGCAATAGTAACTAAATCTTTTGAAAAGTGCCTGCTACCTATTGGGAACATCGTTCCTTAAAAAAGTTTGCCTTTTTGCATTACTTTGGTCCACATTCACTGAACTTAGTATCACTCAGACTCATCTCAAGGCAGTAGAATATGAAGTAGGGAGAGAAATTTCACAGTTTATATCTCATTTTATAATGAAATTTTGTGTGTGAGTATATGTAGAAAGAAAGCATTACAACCAATGCTTAGGGAACAAAAAAAAATGTTTGTGAAACTTGTGCTATGGTAAGCCTAGAAATCTCAGGTAAAATTTAGACAGAGCATACACTGTTTTGAAAACCAGGAAAACTGTACTACAGAAGGCTCTTTGAATTCTCAGACAAAAAGTTTTAGAAACTATTTTAAAACATTTATATTATCAGCTATTATAAATGTTTTATATAATTTATATAACAAGTTAATTGCAATTTATAAGATCCATCAAAATAAGAATCTGTTTGGGTGAAGTGAGTATGATTCTTAACAATGGAATACCTAGCTATACATGGGATAACACATAGAAGTTAAAAGTTTGAGGTTTTAAGCTCTTAAGATATATTACTGTGGCAGCCAGGTGGCACAGTGAGTAAGAGCTCTGGCCCTTGTGTTGGGAGACCAGGGATTGGTTCTGGCCTCAGCTACTTCGCACCCACGCAAAAATAACTGGCGTGTAACTTTGAACAAGTTACTTAACCCCAATTGCTTTAAAAAAAAAGATATATTACTGAGGTGGAGCCAAGATGGAAGAGAGAAGCCAGGAATTTCTGTGAGTTCTCCCCATTTTCCCCTAAACAATGTTAAATCAAGCCTTTAAAAGGATTCAGGACTGACAGAATCTACAAAAAGAAAAAGTGAAGCAATTTTCCAGGCTAAGATAACTTAGGACTTTAGGAAAGGTCTATTTTACTTGGGTAAAATGGGAGCTTGACCCAGTGCAGTCATTGTCCAGGCAAGACTGCAGAGGCTTTTAGCCACAGTACATATCAGTAACTGAGTCCCCTTCATGTGGGCTCAGCAGGCCAGTGGCACAGCAGGTCAGTTGTGAGGCCTCCACCTCCAGCACAGAAGGCAAGTTTGCAGCTCCAGAAACCAGCAGAAATAGAGGCAACCATGCCTGGATACCCCAGCAAAGTGAGCAAGGTGCCAACACCAGAGGCCCCAGTGCACAAAGCCAGTGAACAGGCTCATGACCCCAAGTAGAAGAAGCTTTGAAAAGTGCCACTTGTGCCCCCAGGACCAGAGATCAACTTTAAAAGCCATGACATAGTTTAAAAAATGAGCAGGAAACAAAAAGAAACATTGACCATAGATATCCATTATGGTGATAGGGAACATCATAAAACACACTCAAAAGAGGACAACATTGTCAAAATGCCTATTCCCTTCAAGGAGGAATATGAATTGGTCTCAAGCCCCAAAGCCTTTTTGGAAGAGCTCAAGAAGGATTTCAAAAGTCAAATAAGAGAAGTAAAGTAAAATTGGGAAAATAATATGAGAGGTAGGCAAGAGAGAGTCAACAGCTTGTCAAAGGAAGGACAAAAATTCACTGAAGAAAACAATTCCTTAAAAAAGACAATTTGTCAAATGGAAAAAAAATCCACTGAAGAAACAGCTCCTTAAAAAGTATAACTAGCCAAATGGAAAAGGAGGTACAAAGGCTCAGTGAAGAAAATAAATTTCTTACTAATTTGAATTCAGCTAGTGGAAGCTAATGACCCTATGAGATATCAAGAATCAGTCAAACAAAATAAAAATAGAAGAAAACATGAAATACTACAATGGAAAAATAACTTACCTAGAAAATAGTTCCAGGACAGAAAATATAAGCATTATTGGACTATCTGAAAGCCACAATAAAATAAAGAGCCTGGACAGCATCTTTCAAGAAATCATCAAGGGAAACTTTCCTGATATCCTAGAAGCAGAGGGTAAAAAAAGTCATTGAAAGGATCTACCAATCACTACATATACGATATCCCAAGATGAAGGTTTGAAGGAATATTGTAGCCAAATTCCAGAATTATCAAATCAAGAAGAAAATACTGCAAGCAGTCAGAAAGAAACAATTCAAATATCGAGGAGTCACAGTGAGGATTATACAGGATTTAGCACATTCTACATTAGCAGAGAGAAGGACTTGGAATATGACATTCCTTTTTTTTTTTTTGAGGGCAATTGGGTTTAAGTAACTTGCCCAAGGTCATACGACTAGGCTTTGTGTGTGTGTGTGTGTGTGTGTGTGTGTGTGTGTGTGTGTGTTAAGTGTCTGAGGCTGGATACGAACTCAAGTCCTCCTCACTCCAGGGCTAGCACTCTACTAACTGTGCCACCTAGCCACTCCCATGGAATATGATATTCTTGAATGCAAGGAAGCATGTAGTACAACCAAAAGTCAACTACAGAGCAAAACTGAACATAATCTTTAAGGGGAGAATATGAACATGAAGTGAAAAAGGAGAATTTCAATCATTCTTGATGAGAACACCAGAGTTTAACAGAAAATTCAATCTTCAAATATGAGACTCTAGAGAATCAAGAAAAGGTAAACAGAAAAGAAAAAAAAGATTCTTCAATAAAGGAAAACTACCTCCCTACATGTAAAGAAGACATTTCTAACTCTTGAGAACTGTGTCTTTATTAGAGTAGTTAAAAAGGATATACATAGAAAAAATGTGTGGGTATAAGTTGACTTTGATGTGATGATATAAATAAAATTAAATAAGGGGTGATACAAAAAGTATTGTACTTGAAGAAAAGGAAAGGGTGAAATAGAATAGGATAAATTATATCACATAGAGAGGCACAGAAGACCTATTATAATAGAGGGGAAAAAGGGGGGGGGTGAGCATTGTTTGAAATTATTCTCATTGGATTTGGCTCAAAGAGGGAATAACATACACATTCAGTTAGGCATAGAAATATACCTTATCCTATAGGAAGTGGGGGGGGGAAGGGGAAACAAAAGAAAGTGAGGTGGATAGAATAGAGGGCAGAAGTAGTAAGGGGAAAAGTAAAGAAAAGGAAGGGACTGAGAGAATGGAGGGCTGCTTGAGGGAGGTGGTAGTCAGAAGCAAAATTCTGGTAATTAGGGTAATGGTAAAAGGAGAGAAAAGTATAAATATGGGGAGGAGGGAATGTTATAGATAGAAAAACATAGCAATCATAACTTTGAATGTGAATGAGATGAATACTCCCATAAAATAGAAGCAGATAGCAGAGTGGATTAAAGCCATAATCCTACAATATATTGTTAACAAGAAACATATTTGAAGCAGAGAGACACAACCAGAATAAGGTAAAAGACTGGTAGAATATATTATCCTTCAGATGAAGTAGAAAAAAAAATAGGGTTAGCAATCCAGATCTCAGACAAAGAAAAAGCAAAGCAAAGAAAAAACACAATAAACAAAAAATCCACTAATTAAAAGTTATAAGGAAGGAAACTACATCTTCTTAAACAGAACCATAGACAATGAAGTAATATCAATTCTAAAAATATATATGCCAAATTCTTAGAGGAGAACTTAAGTGAGTTACTGGAATAATAGACAGCAAAACTATAGTAGTGGGGGACAGCAACCCCCCACCCCTCTCTGAACTAGATAAATCTAACCACAAAATGACAAAGGAATTAAGGAGGTGAATAGAATTTTAGAAAAGTTAGATATGATAGACCAGTGGAGAACACTGAATGAGGATAGAAAGGAATATAGGTTTTTCTCAGCAGTACATGGCCCCTACACAAAAATTGACCATGTATTAGGGCATTTAAAAACAAACAAACAAATCTTACAATCCAAGGCACAAAGACAGAAATATTAAATGCATAATTTTCAGATCATTATGCAATAAAATTTTATGAAATAAAGGGAAATAGAAAGATAGATTAAGCTTAATTGGAAACAAAATAATCTAATCCTAAAGAATGGGTGGGTCAAACAATAAATCATTGAAATAATCAATAACTTCATCAAAGAGAATGGCAATGAGAAAACATTCCAAAGCTTATTGGATGTAATGAAAGCAGTTCTGAGGGGAATGTTTTTTTTTATATCTGAATGCTTACATTCAGTGCCATACCAATCAATCAACCAAAAAGTTATTTTATAGTTCTCGAAAAAAATAATAAAAAATTCATTTGGAAGAACAAAACATCCAGAATATCAAGGGATTTTATGAAAAAAAAATGCAAAGGAAGGTGACCAAACAATACCAAGTCTCAAACTATATTATCAAATGGCAATCATCAAAACTATTTGGTATTGGTCAAGAAATAGTCTGGTTGATCAATGGAACAGTCTAAATACACAAGATGGAGTAGTAAATGACTATAGTAATCTACTGTTTGATAGACACAATGATTGCAGCTTCTGGGATAAGAACTCACTATTGACAAAAACTGCTGGGACAAATGGAAGATAATATTGCAGAAGCTAAGCATGAACCACCATCTTGCACTGAATATCAAGGTATGGTCAGCGTGGGTGCATGATTTATACATAAAGGGTGACACCATAAACAAATTAGAAGAGTAAGGAAGAGTTTGCCTGTCAGATATATGGAGAAGGGAAAAATTTATGACCAAACAAGAGATAGAGAACAATATGAAATGCAAAATGTATAATTCTGATGATATTGAATTAAAAAAGTTTATGCACAAACAAAGCTGTTGCCACCAAGATTGGAAGAAAAACAGAAATCTTGGGGAAAATTATTGCCAGTGTTTCTGATAAAGGTTTCATTTCTTAAATATATAGAGAAATGAGTCAAATCTATGAAAATGAAAGTCACTTCATTGATAGTTGATAGTCAGAAGATATGAATAGGAACCTTTAAGATAAAGAAATTAAAGCTATCTACAGTCATACAAAAATTTCTCTAACTCACTATTGATTAGAGAAATGCACATAAAAAACTCTTAAATACCTCCTTATACCTATTTTATTGGCTAATATGACAAAAAATGAAAATGACAAATATTTTCAAAGATGTGGGAAATCTGGAGCATTAATCTATTGTTGGTAGAATTATGAACTAATCCAATCATTCTGGAGAGCAATTTGGAACTATGCCCAAAGGGTTATAAAACTGTCTGTACCCTTTGATCTAGCAATACCATTTCTAGATCTATATCCCAAAAAGATCATCAAAAAGGAAAAAGGACCCACATGTTCAAAAATAATTATAGCAGTTCTTCTTTTGGTGGTAAACAATTGGATACTGAGGGTTTGCCCACCAATTGGGGAATGACTGAATAAGTTGTGGTCAATTAATTTAATGGAATAATATTGTGCTATTAGAAATGATGAGCATGCAGTTTTCAGGAAAACCTGCAATGACTTTTATAAACTGATGCTTAGTGAAGTGAGCAGAACCTGGAGAACATTATACGTACTAACAACAAGATTGTACAATGAACAACTTTGATAGACTTAGGTCTTCTCAGCTATACAGTGGTCTAAGATGGAAAATGCTATCCAAACCCAGAGAAAGAAATATGGAGTCTGAATGCAGATTTAAGCATACTATTTCCCTTCTTTTTTATTTCTCAGGTCCCCCCCCCTTTTTTTCTATTCTTCCTTCACAACATGAATTAATGTAGAAATATGCTTAACATGATTGTATATGCATAGTGTATATCATATTGCTTGCCATCGTTGGGAAGGAGTGGGAGAAAGTGGGATGGAGGGAGAAGAAAATACAGACATCAAAATCTTATAAAATTGAATGTTGAAAGCTATCTTTAAATGCAATTGGAAAAAATAAAATACCATTAAGTGGGAGAATAAAGAAAACAGTAAAACAATTATATGACAAAAAAAGATAGTGACTTTTATTATCCAACATAGAACACAAAACTAAAAATCAAATACACTAAATGGTCATAATATAGTGACACATGCAGCAACCCTCACACTTAAAATCTTTATAATATTATTTTACCCATAATTCTAACTGTATAAATTTGCAGCTCTAGCCCAGAACAGAATTAGCACATTGAAAGGTGGAGATAGATGGGGGTGGTGGTGAGGGCTGTTAGACAATCACATCAATAAGATGTTTTAACTTACTGCCTGATGATGATACAAGTGAGATGAAAATATTAAAAGCTAGTAAAATACTATTACTGTTATGATTACATAGTTACTGTAATAATTATCAATATTTACTATTATCTGTATACCAAAGTCATTTTTTAAAAGGAAAATTACTTATTTTTACAAACATTTATAACAATTTTTTTGTTGTGGCAAAGAACTGAAAACTGAGGGTATGTGTATCAATTGGCATATAAGAATACTGTTGTGCTGTAAGAAAAGAGGAAAAGGATAATTTGAGAAAAAAACCTCCAAAGAATTAGATTAATCAATACAGAGTGAAGTGAGGAATACTAGCGGAACATTGTTCACATTACAGCAATGTAGTACAATGAAAAATTGTGAATGACTTAGGTCTTCTCATGAATGCAATGATCTAAGACAATCCCAAAGGGCTCATGATGAAAAATCCTCTCTGTCTGTAGAGAAAGAACAGATGGAGTCTTATTGAACAGCAAAGTCTGCTCTCTTTTATTTTCTTTTTTTTCTTTCAGTTTTTGGTTTATTTTCTTCCATAAAATGACTAATATGGAAATATATTTTTACATGATAGCACATGTAAAAGCTATATTAGATTGTTTACTGTCTAAGGGACAGGATACAGAAGGAAAGTAGAGGAGATCATTTTGAACTCAAAATAATTTAAAATATTTAAAATTGTTTTCACTTGTAATTGGTGGAAAATAAAATATTATTAAAAATATAGATGGTGACCTATAAAATGTTCCAATTCTGTAAAGTAAAATTAAATAACAATGCAATCTGCTAGCATTCACTAAAAAGACAAATATATCATTGTTGTTCTTGTTCTTGTTATTATTGCTTTATTATCAAAAAGAACCAATGAAATCTTGAGGGTGACATCTTGACCTGTCCATGAGTTGGATTTAATTAAGTGAGGCAGAGCTTCACAAAATCCCCACTTTTATTCTTTCCTCAACAGTCATCTTTTTCTATTGTTAAGAAAAAGGTCAAGATAACTGGTGATGGCCCAGAATACAAAGGGTGACTTAGTCTTTGTAAATTAAAGTCTTTCTAGAGCCATATTTCAAGAATTTAAAATGAAAACTGCAGCAAGACAAAAAGGAACTTGTCCCAGATTTTTTAAATGAAGATGAAGAAAAATAAGAAATAAAGAAAATGAAAAACAAAAAGAAAAAAGCAGAAGAAGAAGAGGAGGAAGAAGAAGAGGAGGAGGAAGAAGAAGAAATGGGGAAATGGGGCATTTGAAGAAGCTAGCACAAGAAGTCAAAAAACATAGCAGCTTTAAGCAATTTAAAAGGGATAAAATAACCCTTAATATCCTAAGTGAATATAATAATATATTAACTGAAGAAAAAGTATAATACCCCCAACATATTGTTGTTTTCTTGTTTCTCCTTTGTTTTTCAAAAAGGACCAATGATATTACAGGTCCAATGTCTTTATTTGCATATGAATTGAATTTAAATGAGGCAGAGTTGTGCGTACTCTCAGCCATACTCTCTTCTGGAGTTATTGAAGTTATTGAAGTCCAGTTGGAAGATAAAAATCTAGATGACTTGTGATGTCTCAGGACACAATGGATGACTTTGTTGTCTTCAATGTCTGACCAGGCTCTAAGTATCCAATGTGCCTACTCCAGCAACCTCCATGACCTTTGGAACACATTTTTCTCATCCACCCATTTTGCCAGAGGAAGTATTTAACATGCTTGACGGAGATGTCCCCATAACTCATTGTCAGATTTGACACTTTTGGGATATCCTCAATATTTTTAAGCCAGTCAGCCCAGATGATTTACTACGGTGTGGCCACCACAACAAACTACAATTTCTCGGAGCAAAAAGTGACAATTGACTGCGAGTTAGATACAAAAGGTGAATGAATAGCCCTGAAAATGGTTTGGCAAACCTCACACTGAGGTGTTAGTCCTCCCTGAACATCCAGTATACTCCTGGTATTCTGCTTATGAAGGCAGGGAAATGTTGGTATGCTATAAGAACATGAAAAATTTTACATCCTAAACAACTCATTTAATTTCTCAAATCGATCTCATCTACAAGTAAACAGTATTAATTGCCTTTGACTCACTTTTCTAGAAAAGGAAGGGCAGAGCTTAGCCTAGGAAAGACTTATGGAATGAAGGACCCCAAAATGGACAAAGAAAGCAACAAACATTAGGACCACCAACTCCTCTACCTGTAATATCCCCCAAAGCTTTGTGGTTTTCTGCATTCTGCCTCTTTAATTCCAGTTCAAAAACAAACAAGCAGACAAACTTTTGTTTTGATTTCAGGGAAACAAATTGATGAAGCATTTTGGTACTAGTTAAAATATTTTTAAAACTTGCATTTCCTATGTAATTTTGAAATGTCTATTTTACTAACCATTTGAGGGAAATACACAGTTATAAATTCCTATATAAAATATTTCTTCTTAGCAAAATTGTCAGAGAAAATTTTACTACATATTTGTAAAAGTGTGTTAACATTGTGATAAATGACAGAATATTAAAAAAAATATATCATTGCCTAAAAGGAATAATAGTTATAAGAGCTTTTTTTATTTGTTCAAAGCATTTTTCATGATCATTTTAGGTACAGTGCTGAACTTAGCCATGAAGACAAGAGGTCAAATACTAACTCAAAAACTTAATAGCTGTTATCCTAGGTAATGCATTTGATTTTTGTAATCATCAGTTTGCTCATTTATAAATGGAGATAATAATAATATATTCCAGGGTTATTATGCATATCAAATGTGTTAACACATGTAAAATGTCTTAAAAATCTTTAAGGGTTATAAAATGATTAGCTGTTATTACTACTTTGACTTAAAAACCATCTATTCAGAAAAAAATGGAAGATATGGAAACTATGAAAGTTATGTGGCATAGCTATGGTATGGCCATTTAACTATGTAGGGGCAGAGCTGGGATTAGAATATGATTTCTAGGATCTTCCTATCACACTGCCTTGACATTTTCCTTGATATTGTTAGCAAATTATAAATGAAGTGCAACATTTCATTAATAACCCAAATTACAGAATCATTAAGAAAGATTTGAAGGGGCGGCTAGGTGGCACAGTGAGTAAAGTGCCAGCCCCAGAGTTGGGAGGACCTGAGGTCGGTTCTGGCCTCAGACACTTAATACCCACACAAAAACACTATCTGTGTAATCTTGGGCAAGTTACTTAACCCCAATTGCCCTCCAAAAGGCAAAAGAAAGAAAGAAAGAAAGAAAGAAAGAAAGAAAGAAAGAAAGAAAGAAGGAAGGAAAGAAAGAGAGAAAGAAAGAGAGAGAAAGAAAGAAAGAGAGAGGAAGAAAGAAAGAAAGAAAGAAAAAGAAAAATTTGGCATGGTGAAATAGATTTCTCACTCATACTACCAATAGTCAAATTTTCTAGCATATTTAGAATTGCTACTTTTTTTAACTCAGAAAAATACCGTTACTATAACAAGGATGAGAAATGAACTTCTATCATGACTAAAGTGAATATGAACAATGATCTTCTATCCCAGAAGACTCCTTTTAACGATGGGTTGATTTTCCTGTTTTTGTGTTGAATGTTTAGTTTTGGAAAACAAATTTAGTGTTTGACAGTTCCATATTCCTTAAGCATGTGTATTAACACAGTCTACATGTTTAAAAAGAAAACAGAATAAACTGGACCCAAATACCATCTTTTGTATCAAGTATTAAGGAAGCTCCAGTTCTTCTTCCATTATAATCACTTGAGGGTCTTACTTCCTCTGAGGGCATCTTTATTATATGTTGCTTGTAAAATTGAATGCAGATTTTTGATTCACTCTCCACTTTATTTCTCATTCAATCGATCAGAATATTTTTCCTGGTTTTCCCCCCTAACTATATTATTTAATCAATGTAGTCTGTTTTCTTTTGAAATAGTTGTGAAACCAAGTCAATTGAATCAAAATTTCTTTGAAAGTGAACTTTCATTTGGAGAGCCTGAAATTGATTTTTCATATATCTTCTGTTTCTCATCTGTTCCTGTTCTAGATTGTGTACCTTTATTTAACTTTACCTCATACCTTATTGCTGAAGTCTTTCAGTGCATTTGCTTCTCCCATAGAAACTGCTGGCATACATCAGAGTATTAAATTGTTTTGAAACTACTAGCATATACATTTCAAGCTTCAGATGTCAGCTTCATTCTGAAAGTTGGTTGCTTATACTATAAGTACATATGTAAGTAAATATACAAACATGAGTCCAAATTATATTATGGAAATTATTCAAAATGATTGATTGAATACATTTGATTTAGGAGTTTGTTAATCTATCATGTCCTAAATCTGTAATTTGTTACTCCACCTAAAGAGGATAGTGGTTAAAGTGATATATATGTGGGATGACTTTCCTTAACAGTGACTAATTCTAAAGTCATTAAAATTATGTTAAAATCTTAAAACTCTTCATCAATCCTTCTGTATGCACTACATAAATCCAATTTTCACATTAGTGCTTAAGTTACATTATAATATGCTTTTTGACACATGTCCAATAGTGTATATGGTATTACTCAGCATTGTACTGCATGCTAGAGATTACAAATGACAAAATATAATTTAAAGAAAAACCTTTCAATTGAAGAACTTCTTCAAGAAATAAGTAGACACAAAAACTTGTTAGACAAGACAGGCCATTTGGTTTTATTTCCCAGTTAAGTATTTTACGTATTCATAATGTGTAATGTGCATTTTCAAATATTGTTTAAAATTCTAGTACTCATATACCTGGTACATGAGTGGTAAGCTATCCTAGTGATCAGAGTATTTATTGTTTATTTCATGAATTAAGAAATGTTTCCATACAAATGTAAAACTGCTGCACAGGGAGACATTATATATAAATAGTGGAAGAGGAAATTATGTCCTTCTAGAGAAGTGATAGGAACAATATCTTAAGAAACATTTTTTTTTGTTTTCTAAGAGATACAGCATATTAAAGTATGCAAATATAAAAATCTGGGTTACTGAAGAATAAAATATAATCTATGAAATGGATAGAAGGATAGGTGGCTAAGGAAAGGAAAAGTCACCTATAACTTTTTTTGTTGGAAATTATTTTGATCTCATTTTGCTGACCCATAGCCCCCTTGCATGAAATGGAAAATTTTATACATGAGAACCTCTAATGTACAAAGGCTAACTTTTTACTTCAAAACATTTTGTGATTAAGAGTGATAGTGATGAAGATGATGGTGATGATGATGATTATGACAATGATGATGGTTTTATTAAAAGGATGAAAACAATATAGCGAACTTCTAATGAAGAATCAGTTTTAAATGCATATAAACATATCCAGTGTCATAGTTCTTGTTATGAGACTATTCTGGCAGTCTTCATCTCCACAAGTCTTCTTATCTAATTTGTTCATGCTAATTGAAAGTTCAAAGGGGCGAGGTAGCTTGTTTTTCTCTCTTGCTTGAATATTCTTCTGTGCAATGTGATATTCTTGGGACTAAAGCATAACCACTTTGTCTACCAAATTTCTTCTTTTTTTGCCTTTTTTTTTGGAGGATATTTGGGGTTAAGTGACTTGCCCAAAGTCACATGGCTAGTAAGTAGTATCTGAGACTGGATTTGAACTCAGGTCCTCCTGACTACAGGACTAGTGCTCTCTTCGCTGCTCCACAAAGCCGCCCCATACCAAATTTTTTAAGCAAGTTGAAGAGAGGCTCTAGATTTATACAAATTTGTTACTTTCTTCCTATACAAGGTAATAAAAAATAGTTAAATGGGCCCCTAATTTCCCCAGTTGTTCATTATTCCTCTTTGGATTGTTTAACTGGCCACCATTTTCAAAATTCCCACTATTTAGCAGACAATCACCATGCTTATTTTTATGTGAAAATGTCATTAGCTAAGAGTCTTTCTAGGAGATTTTGTCTGTAAAATTATGGTGATACTATAAATATTCAAATACAAAAGATTTGAGATATGCCTATAATTACCCTAACTTGTGCTTGAAATGTTTAAAGGGTATTCATGATGTATTAAATTTTTAAAAATTTTCTTGAACTTTTTAGGAAATATCAATTTAGTTTCAATTACAATGTATTTTAAGTAGATGATAGGTGGAATTTATATGTTATTTTAAAATTTGCAGAACCTTTTACATAAAGTATCTCATTTATAGTCACAAAAACCCTTGGAAGTAGTAGATAGTATTACTTCCATTTTATAAATTAGGAAACTGAACCTCCTGAGTTTATATGAATTGCAAAGAATCACACAACTAGTAAGTCTATGAGGCAGGACTTAAACTCATGTGCAGCACACTATTCCCTGTGTCACATAGTTTCCCTCCCTACTGTTCCATTTAATTGCTTTTGTTTGTGTGTTAAGAATAATTTTACTCTAAAAGGATGAGTAAATGTCTGTGTATTTAGTACAATTGTAACAACCTGTGTCTATTTTGTGAGAGACAGAGAGACAGCTATCATACTATAGGAAGAAAGTGAAAGTCACAGAGGGATTTTGGATGGATTAGGTTGGGGTGAGCCAACCATCCATTTCAAGATGTTTGATAATATGGACTAGTTGAATTATAAGGTTTTCCATCTGAATTGTTAATTAATTATAAGAATCATTTATTTGTTGTAAGAATAATTAATAAAATATAGAGTATAGAATTGAATGTGAACTTTTTCTGATAGAATAGATATTTGGAAAAATCTGAAGGCATATGAGGAAAATGAGCCAAATAGATTAGATTACATGCTCTTACACTTGCTTATGTCACTTGTTTTTAATTTTTGTTACTATGCTTTTGGTTGTATCATTCCTTTTTGCCTCTAATAAACTGCCTTATGTAGCCATAAATGCCTTTATAAGTGTAGAAATTTTATATCTTAACTGGGGCAAAGATAAGAATAGGAAGGGTTAGGTTACATATTCTCTATGGGGAGAGTGTATGAAGAGCAAACAGGCACCATATCAAATTTTCTTTGCAAGTCAGTGTGCTTTATTTTAGTAGCCTGAACTCAATATATAAAAAGATAAAGTTAAGAATTGGAAAAAAATAGCCCTGAATTCATGAATTGAGCATCCATTTACCACATGGTCATTCAATTACCATTTTTTTTTATCCCATATTTTAATCCCACATTTCTAGAGGATTGGTAGTCAACAAACTTTTTTTTCTATGTAGGATCAGAATTGTTAATAGGATGATAAAATAGAGAACATTCAGTCTTAATTATAAGTTGATGATGGAGTTTTGGATCCAGTATAGTTCCCTTACAGTCGTTACCATCTCCTTGCACAATACTTTACCAAAAGGCAGATGTTTATAGACAGAGGTTGTTATCCCTGCATCCTGTAGCGATGTCCTTCAGCACTGGCTGATACTTCAGCTCCCATTTCCTTGAAGACTTTTTGTCCACTACAAGTCATGTCAAGTTGCAAATAACACATAAATTAAGAAGGTCATGGGATTATAAAATTCTGCTCCATACACGAACTATCCCATACAGTTATGCAATACTAGGCTTTGACTTTTTTATGCAACCAAGTCAAATCAGAGTTTCCAAGTTTTTGTTTAGATTTAGGCCCAGTAATTCAATTTGTTTCACCATTATTTTATTAGCAAAGATAGACTCTCAATATTTTATTTTCTGTTAGACTTGATATTTACCACACATTGACCTTTGTTTCTTCTATCTTGTTCTTTATCTCCATTATCTGGATTTTCTAAGTTCTGTAGATCACAATGAATTTAAAACCCATTTGAAATGCTGTTATGGGAATGGGAATCTGAAGATATTCCCTGTCCCTTGGCCCCTTAATAGGTTTCAGTGACTCTGAGAACTTTCCCTGATTTGAATATATACTCTGCCCCCTAATAGGCTGAATGTGGTCACATGGAGACTGAGGTGGGAGGCTTGTTTTTCAGGAATGCCCCCACCTTGTTACTTTGTGATTGGGCAGTGGGTCAAGAGGGTGTGACATTCTCTGACCTAGGAGAAGGATGTCCTTAATATTACAATAAGATCATGAATGAGGACATCCTAATCTAGGGTAAAGAGTAAAACAACTTTGAAGACCAGGAAAGTAAAGTGGAGTTAAGGAGAGTTCCAATTTTTTAGTAAACAAAATGGTGTTTCCTAGAGGGAAAAAATTGGAAAGAAATGTGATGTCAATTCCATTTTCAGTTTCAAGTATTGTCTTGAAGTGCCTAGTATTAGAACTGGTACAAGGCAAATATGGCATATTTAAGGGGGAAAATGGGCCTGAGGCATTAGGAGTTAGCCAGAACACATGAACCCTTGACAACATATCTTCTTGATAGATGTAAGGCATATTGTAGGCCACTGATGGATTGTAAGATTCATAACATGTTACAACTCTAGGAGAGCTCATCTGTTGCCCTGGTAATGGCCCTGCAATATTGTTTCCATCAACTTCCAAGCTCAGTGATTAAAATGGCAAATTTTCATGGCCATGCTAACATATTAGATCACCAACACATCACTTCAATTTCCAAATTTTAACTTCAGGACTAATTTTTTCTGTTTTTCAAATATGACAAAGCATGCTAGTCAATAAAATCTCTTATGTTCAGACCATAATAGGGAAAGCAATTCAGAGTAATCTTTAAAAAATTGAGGAGCTCACCATGACATGTCCCTAACTAAATTTTAAACTCTTTGAGTCACAAAGTTGACTTCATGTTTATTTTAATCTCACAACATTGAGAGCCATACATGACCTTTATTAAGATTAATAAATATTTATCAACTGACAAATACATCATTTTATAGCTAGAGGATAAATTTTTAACTTTGCTCTACATAGCATTTCTCATTGATTTCCTGATTAATTACTAATAGGATATCTGTACTTTGGTTGGGTCACCACAGGTACAAGATATGATTGTCAGGTTTATTGGTAAAGGATACTCAGCTATATCATTTCATCTCAAGTGGATCAGGCTCTGGGAAATTAAGCTACATCACTTTGAAATGAAGGGTTAAACCCTTCTTGAATATTACCTCATTTGTATCTCAAAATAACCCTGAGAAATAAGTGCTATTATTCTCGCCCTATTACAGCTGAGGAAATTGAGTCAAATATACGTTAAGTGACTTGCACAGAGTCACAGAACTAGTAAGTATCTAAGGCTAACTTTGAACTAAGGTCATCCTGACTTCGGTGCCAACATTGTATCCACTCTAACACATAGATGCCTCAAATGATGTAAAACCACTGAAACATTTTTATAAAAACAAATATTAACATATCAAGTTGTAATGATTGATATGTGAAATTCATGGACAAGTATTTATTTTAATTTGATCAGCTGTGATGAATTGTGAAAATAATGAATTTTTGCAGCTCATCTTCCCTTTTACCCCTGCAAATCTGAAAATGTATTTTACTTGAACATTTCCTTAAAAATCATAATAGATAATTGATAATATTATACTAATATGATCAGCTGTGCTATGCTTACTACACAATCTAGCATTACTTTATGCTTTTTTCCCTAATCTGCACTGCTTTTCCTGCCTCTTCTCTGCTCATCTAATTGCCATCCACACTTCCAGGAACAGATCAAAATGTACCTTATTAAGATGCACATATTGGTAGCTGAAATCCACAATCATCTTCTGTATTCTGTACTCCTGTAGTACTATTTTTTTCTTTTATAAAAGTAGAACCAGGAATCATAGATTTAAAAGTAGAAGTAAAGGGGGCATCTAGGTAGTGCAGTGGCCCAGAAGTCAGGAGGACTTGAGTTCAAGTCTGACCTCAGACACTTGACACCCTTACTAGCTGTGTATCTTTGGGCAAGTCACTTAACCCCAATCGCCCTCCAAAAAAGCAAAAAAAAAGTAGAAGTAAATGTAGAAGACATCTAGTCCAATCCTTTCAATTTACAAATGAATAAACTTGTCCAAGGAAGGTAAGATGACTTGCTCAGGATCACATACCAAGACTAGAGGCAAGAAGATTAAGAAAGCAAAATGCTGTCTGATGAGGCTTGACAAATAACTGAGGAAAGAATGAAAGCAAAAGATAAAGGAGGAAAGGGAAGATATATCCAACTGAATGAAAAATTACAAAGAATAGCAAGGAGAGATAAGATTTCATTAAATGAACAATGCAAAGAAATAAAACAAAATAATAAAATGTGGAATTCGAGAGTTCTTTAAGAAAATTAGAGATATCAAGGAATGATTCATGCAAAATGGGCATAATAAAAGACAAAAATGATAGAGACATATCAGAACGGGAAGAGATTATGAAGTAGTGGCAAGAATACCCCAGATAATTGAATTTATAAGAAGACAATCTTTCCCCCATTGATAAATGGTGAAAGGATATGAATGGGCAGTTTTCAGAGAAAGATATTAAAACTGTCTATAGTCACTTGAAAAAATATTCTAAATCACTATCAATTAGAGAAATGAAAATCAAGAGGACTCTGAGGTACCTAATCATACTTATCAGATTGATTAACATGAGGAAACAAGAAAATGATAAATGTTGGACAAGATGTGAGAAAATTGGAACACCAATGCATTGTTGGTGGAGTTGTGAACTGATCCCACCATTTGGGAAAGCAATTTGGAGCTAAGCCCAAAGGGCTATAAAATTGTGCATAACCTTTGACCCAACAATACCACTTCAAGATGTACATCCCAAAGATATCATAAAAACAGGAAATGTACTCATATGCGCAAAAATATTTATAGTAGCTCTTTTCATGGTGGCAAAGAATTGGAAATGGCTGAACGAGTTGTGATACATGAATGTAATGGAATACTATTGTGCTATAAGAAATAATGAGCAGGTGGATTTCAGAAAATCCTTGAAAGGCTTATATGAACTGATACTGTGTGAAATGAGCAGAACCAGGAAAATATTGTACACAGTAACAACCACATTGTACAATGAATGACCTAGATAGACTTAGCTCTTCTCAGCAATGCAAAGACCTAAGACAACTCCAAAAGATTCAGGATGGAAATATGCTATCCACATTCAGAGAAAGATCTTTGGAGTCTGAATGCAGATGAAAGCATACTATTAACTTTCCTTTTTTTTGTTGTTTTGTTTTGTTTCTTCTTTCTCGTGGTTCTTCCCATTATTTCTAATTCTTCTGATTAATGTGAAAAATATGTTTAATATAAACGTATAAGTAGAACCTATATCAGATTCCATGCTGTCTTAGGGAGAGGGGGGAGAAAATTTAAAACTCAAAATCTTATGGAAGTGAATATTTAAAATTAAAAATAAATTAATTATATTAAAAAAAGAATACTCCAAAAAAACTATAGAAAAAAGGTGCTAATATCACCAATAACCATGATGGTGTGGTTATTGATATAGATCCAGACTTTCTGGAGAATAAATTGAGTGGGTCTTATGAAGCATTACTAACAATAACTCTAGTGGAGGTGATTGAATTCCAGCTGAGCTTTACAAAATCCTAAAAGATGATGCTGTTGGGGCAATCAGGTAGCTCAGTGAGTAAGAGCACAGGCCCCAGAGTCGGGATGACCTGGGATCAAATCCGGGCTCTGATACTTAGCACCACACCCAAAAATGACTGGCCGTGTAACCTTGAGCAAGTTACCTAACCTCAATTGCTTAAAAAAAAAAAAAGAAAAAAGATGATGCTGTTAAGTGCTGTACTCAATATGCCAGGAAATTTGGAAAACTCAACAATAGTCACTGGACTGGAAAAGATCAGTTTACATCTTAATAAAAAAGACAGGCAATGCCAAGGAATGTCCAAATTACCAAACAATTTCTCTCACATACCAGGAAAGTTATTCTTAAGATGGGGTTCAGAAATATGTGAATGGATAATTACTGGAAGTGTAGGCTATTTTTACTCTGTATGTAACATCTTTTTTATCTCCAGAATTTATTTATTTTCAGTTTTTAACATTGATTTCTAAATGATTTGAGTTTCAAATTTTCTCCCCTACCCCACCCCAAGAAGACATGCATACTGATTACCCTTTTCCCCAGTCTGCCCTCACTTCTATCTCCCCATATCCTCTCTCCTCTTACCCCCTACTCCTTAGTTTCTTGTAGAATAAGATGGATTTCTCTACCCCATTGCCTGTATATCATATTTCCTAGTTGAATATAAAAATAATTTTTAACATTTGTCTTTAAAATTTTGAGTTTCACATTCACTCCCTTCTTCCCTCCTTTTATCCCCATTGAGAAGAAAAGCAATTACTTATTGGTTGTTATATATGTGTTATACATAGGCTATACATGTGTAGTTATGTAAAAAAATTCAATAATAATCATATTGTTAAAGACTAATTATATTTTCCTCCATCCTATCCAGCCCCCCATATTTATTCTATTTTCTCCTTTGACACTGTCCCTTTTCAAAAGTGTTTGCCTCTGACAACCCCCTCCTACAATTTGCCCTACCTTCTATCATCCCCCCTCTTATTCCTTTCCCCTTTTCTTTCCTGTAGGGTAAGATACCCAAATGAGTGTGTATGTTACTCCCTCCTTAAGTTAAATCCAATGAGAGTAAGGTTGACTCATTCCTTTTCACATCCTTGCTCTTCCCTTCCATTGTAGCAGCTTTCTCCAGCCTCTTTTATGTAAGATAATTTACCCTATTCTATATTTCCCTTTCTCCTTCTCCCAATATATTCCTCTCTCACCCCTTAATCTGATTTTTAGATATAATCCCTTCATATTCAACCCACCCTGTGCTCTCTCTCTCTCTCTCTCTCTCTCTCTCTCTCTCTCTCTCTCTCTC